>NC_066569.1:10096589-10106589 GCF_024679095.1 Eriocheir sinensis
AACGAGCGGCTTTCCAAACAGGCGAACTGAGGCGCCGAGACGTTGAAGAATACGAGACCTTGACAGACATGTTTGATACCACAGGGAAGATTAACCGGGTTTTCATGGGTGACTCTCCCGTTCAAGGCGCAGAAGTCGTGACAAACAATCATTGGCGTCACAGAACAGTCCCAGCAACGAGAGGCTTTCCAAACAGGCGAACTGAGGCGCCGGGACGTTAAAGAACTGGACCCATATTCTCAAAGCTTTCTGCGCCCAATTACACATATTTGACAAGGCTTTCGCAGGCGTTTCGGGCATTTTCAGGGGTAGTTTAATGACCCTGGTGGTTGTTTAACTCTTCTTCTGTATCATGAATGTGAAAAAAAACTCATGAAAGCCCGATTAATTTCCATTTTGACCTCTGAAAATAGTTGATGATGCCGCCCCTGGTCCGTGCATGACGTTCCTCGGCGGCCAGAAGTGAACGGCGTATTCCAGGTGTTCCAGTTTTTTTCTTTTACAACAGAGGAGACAGCTCATGGGCACAAAAAAAAGAAACAGTAAAAAAAGCCCGCTACTCGCTGGCCTCGTGGTTGCCGTGAACGCCTTTTTATCACGTCTGGCGATTTGTGGTCCAAGTTTTTTTTATAGTTTTTTACTCGTATACTGATCGCTCATTTTTGGATGGCTTCTTATGGTGACGCCGAGACATTGGACCAGTCTTACAGTCCAGTCCAGCACGTTTGTAAGCTCCCCAACCAAACACAAAACACGACGGAAATGCCTTGTATAGTGTTTTTTTTTTCCTCTTTACAGCAGAGGAGTCAGTTCAAGGGCATAAAAAAAAGTAACGAATGTGAAAAAAACACTAAACAAGGAATTTTTGTCGTGTTTTGTGTTTGGTTGGGGAGCTTACAAACGTGCTGGACTAGACTGTAAGACTGGCCCCTTATCCCTATAGTTAACATTCACAAGGTCCCGATCGTTCATGTGGCATTGAAGGTTGGGAGTCTTCTTTGCTATGTGCATGACCGTACTTTTTCCCACGTTAAAACTCATTTGTCACTAATGGTAAAGATGATTGAAAAAATGGGATGAAAGCGGAGGAAGATGATGATGAAGAAGAATTGGGATGGAAAACAAAGCAAGATGGCAAAAGGGGGATAAAAACAACAATAAAAAGATGATGGAAAGAGAAAAATATATATACGATGAAAAACAAAGGAAAATCATTAAAAAGAAGAAGGGGAATGAAAAACAGAGGCAGAAGACGATGAAAAGGAGTACGATGAAGAAGACAGGAAGATGTTAAAAAGGAGGAAGAGGAGGAGGAGGAGGAGGAGGAGGAGGAGGAAGCTGGGTACCAATACAAAAGGAGGAAGGGACACATCATTGAGTCGAAGGAAGAGGAGGAGAAGGATATGAAGGACGGGGAGGATGAGTTTGTGGCCTTAATGACGGAGATGCTGGAGGAAGAGGAGGAGGAGGAGGAGGAGGAGGAAGCTGGGTACCAATACAAAAGGAGGAAGGAAAGGACAGATCATTAAGTCGAAGGAAGAGGAGGAGAAGGATATGGAGGAGGAGGAGGAGGAGTTTGACGGTGATGCTGGTGGAAGAAGAGGAGGAGGAGGATATGGAGGATGAGGAGGAGGAGTTTGACGGTGATGCTGGTGGAGGAGGAGGAAGAGGAGGAGGAGGAGGAGGAGGAGGGGAAAGAAGAAATGAGAGAGGCTTTTGGAGAACGAAGAGTGTAGAAGGGGAAGATAGGAAACGATGAAGGAGGAACAGAAGAAGGTAGAAAGTGGAGTCAAAACGTAAAGAAGGGAAGAAAAAAAGAAGAGTGGAGGAAGAGGGAAGGAATATGGACTGACTACTCATCAAACCGAGGAGGAGGAGGAGGAGGAGGAGGAAGAGGAGGAGGAGGAGGAAAAGGTTAAGTAAAAGGAAAATATTGTGGTCAGGTTAAATTCGTGTTAATAAAGAGGACAGAGAGAGAGAGAGTCTATAGAAATCACGAATATGGAGAGAGGAAGGAGGAGAAAGCTATGAAAAGGGCGAGCTTACAAAGAACGTTATGGGACGAGGAGGAGGAGGAGGAGGAGGAAAAGAGGAAAGTGAGAAGGGAAAAGTTTCAAAAGAACATTATGGGAGGAGGAGGAGGAGGTGGAGGAGGAGGAGGAGGAGGAGGGTGAAAGTGAAAGTATTGAGAAAAGAGTGAACAGAAATTACAGTGAAGAATTTTAAAGGGAAGAGGAATGTAGATATGAAGAGGAGGAGGAGGAGGAGGAGGAGGAGGAGGAGGAGGGAAAGTATACACACACACACACACACACACACACACACACACACACACACACACACACACACACACACACACATGCTGACCCCGAAGCCGCCACCACCCCGCCGGCCAGTTTCACATGGAAATAATATAGTAGTAGCAGTAGTAGTAGTAGTAGTGGTAGTAGTAGTAGTAGTAGTCGTAGTAGTAGTAGTAGTAGTTTATCTCCCATTCAGGCAAAAAAAAAAAAAAAAAAAAAAAAAAAAAGGAAGCAGAAATAATGTGTGAAAGATTTTACTGCATATCGTTAACCGGCTTTTTCTTCCTCCCTCCTTCCCTCCCTCCTTCCTTCCTTCCTTCCCTTCCTTTCATCCCTTACCCTCCCCTCCCCTTTCCTCCCCTTTCCCTTCTCCTCTTCCCCTCCCACAAAAAAAAAAAAAAAATCTACCCGTCATTTTTCTCTGTATTTCTCATTGTAATTTCTCTTCACACTTTCCTCTCTCCACTTTCACTTTCCTTCACCTTCTCCTCCTCCTTCACGTCCGCCCATAATGTTCTCTTGTATGACTTTCCCTTTTTCCTTCTTTTTTTCTTTTCTTCCTCTTTTTTTTCCTCTCTTATAGTGTTCTTTCGTAACTTTTGTGTCGCTGTCTTACTTTTCTTCTTATTTGGAAAGCCTCCCGTATTTTTTTTTTTTTTTTACAACAAAGGAGGCAGCTCAAGGGCAACAAAAAGAGTACACACACAAAAAAAGCCCACTACTCGCTGCTCCTATAAAAAGAATCAAAAGAGGTGGCCGAAAGAGAGGTCAATTTCGGGTGGAGAGGTGTCCTGATACCCTCTTCTTGAAGGAGGTCAAGTCTTAGGCAGGAGGAAACACAGACGAAGGAAGACTGTTCTAGAGTTTACCAGTGAAGGGGATGAAAGAATGGAGATGCTGGTTAACTCTTGCATAAGGGGTTTGGACGGTATAGAGATGAGCATGAGTAGAAAGTCGTGTGCAGCGGGGCCGCGGGAGGGGGGAGGCATACAGTTAGCAAGTTCAGAAAAACAGTCCTCTTCCTTAACTTTCTTTATGTTTTTTGTTGTTTTCTTCTATATTTTTTTATCATAGGTTCATTTCTTCCTCACCCTTAACATTTTTTCCTCTAACCCCTCTTTCTTTATTTTCACAATCTCTTTTTTTTCGCCTCTCCTTCCCAGACCAAGCGTACTGGAACAGGCTGGGGCAGGAGGCGTTGGCGAAGCAGCTGGAGGTCCGCCCAGTAGTGAGACGCGCTAAGAATGTGGTCCTCTTCCTGGGCGACGGGATGTCCCTCTCCACCGTGACGGCCGCGAGGATACTGAAGGGGCAGAGGTCCGGCCTTTGGGAGCACGAGGCGATGGTGTGGGAGGACTTCCCCTACTCGGCTATCATCAAGGTGGGTATGTTGGGGATGTTGGGGATGCTGGGGAGGGGCGGGATGTTGGGGGATGATAAGGAGGGAGATTTTTTGTTTTTTGTTTTTTACAGCAAAGGAGACAGTTCAAGGGCGTAAATAGAAATGTTGAAAAAAAAGCCCGCTACTTACTCCTCCTGAATAGATAAGGATGTAGTAGAAGAAGTAGATGAGGGAAGGGGAGGGAGGGTGGGGAGTTTTTTTTTGGGGGGGCCGGGGTGTTTGTGTGTGTGTGTGTGGGGGGGGGGAGGGAATTATGTGTGTGTGTGTGTGTGTGTGTGTGTGTGTGTGTGTGTGTGTGTGTGTGTCCTTCCTTCCTTTCTTCTTTCTTTTATCTTCTAGTTCTCTTTTTTTTCCTTTCTTCCTTCCTTCCTTCCCTCCTTTCTCACTCCCCTCCCATTCCTCTCCCTTCTCCCTCCTCTCCTTCCTTCCTTCCATCCTTCCTTTCTCCATCCCCTCTCCCTCCTTCTTCTCCTTCCTTCCTTCCTTCCTTTCCTTTTCACTACTCACTCCCCTCCCCTTCCTCTCACTCCCCTCTCCCTTCTCCCCGCAGACCTACACGACCGACAGCCAAGTAGCAGACAGCGCCGCCAGTGCCAACGCCTACCTGTCGGGGGTGAAGACGAACAAGGGAACGCTGGGGGTGGACATGAACGTGGACCAAGGAAACTGTTCGGCCCAGCTCAATCAGGGCTTCCACCTCTCCTCCCTGGCCCAGTGGTTTCAGGTGAGTGCGTGTGTGTGTGTGGGGGGGGGATGGGGGGGTAGTAAGGAAGGACGAAGGGAAAGAAAGAAAGGACTAAGGATATGAGAAAGAAAGAAGAGGGAAAGGAAGGAAGGAAGGAAGGAAGGAAGAAGAGAAAAAAAGAAAAGACTAAGGATAAAATAAAAAAAGAAGAGAGAAAGGAAGGAAGGAAGAAAGGAAGAAGAGAAAAAAAGAAAAGACTTAGGATAAAATAAAAAAGGAGAGAAAAGAAGGAAGGAAGGAAAGGAAGAAGGGAAGAAAGAAGAAAGGCCTAAGGGATAAAAGGAAGAAGGAAGGAAGGAAGGAAGGAATGAGAGAAGAAAGGTCAAGTATGTGTGTGTGTGTGTGTGTGTGTGTGTGTGTGTGTGTGTGTGTGCAATTAAAAAAAAGACATGTAAAGGCATTTCTGGTATACACAATGACGTTAAGTAGCTCGGGGAATTTCCTTATGCATTGTAGACCACGTAATTATGTCTGTAGTTCACGTGTATTGTCCTTAATGAAAGCAAAATGACAGTGTTCTTTCTTCTCGACTCACACACACACAGTTGAGAAGGAAGGAAGGAAGGGGGGGGGGGGAGTATATGGAGAAAGGGGTGGGGTTGAGGAGCGTGAGGAGGGGTGGGGGGTGGAGGGGGTATAGTGTTGGGGCTGGTCATGGTGGTGGTGGTTATTCGATGTTGTTGTTGTTGTTGTTGTTTTTGTTGTTTTTCTTTTTCTTCGTCTTCTTTTTCTTCTTCATCATCATCTTTTTTTCTCCTTCTTCTTCTTCTTCTGCTTCTTCTTCTGCTTCTTCTTCTCCTTCTTCTTCTTCTGCTTCTTCTTCTTCTTCTCCTTCTTCTGCTTCTGTTTCTTCCTCCTTTTCTTGTTCTTGTTCTTGTTCTTCTTCTTCTTCTGCTTCTGCTTCTTCCTTTTCTTGTTCTTGTTCGTCTTCTTCTTCTTCTTCTTCTGCTTCTTCTTCTTCTTCTTCTTCCTCTTCTTCTTCTTGTTTTCTTCCACCCCTTTATCATTGGCAAATTTCTTCCTCTCTTACTTTTCTTTTCCTCTTCCTCCTCTTCTTTTTTTTTTGTTTCCTTTTCTTTGTCTTCTTATTAGTGTTATCATTTTCTTCATAATTTCCTCGCTCTATTTCGCGCTGCCGACCTCTCTCTCTCTCTCTCTCTCTCTCTCTCTCTCTCTCTCTCTCTCTCTCTCTCTCTCTCTCTCTCTCTCTCTCTCTCTCTCTCCGTGTGGGTGCAAATGAGATAATGTCTGTTCGGAGAGAGAGAGAGAGAAGGGTAAAGAGAATATATTATAACACACACACACACACACACACACACACACACACACACACGCACACGACCTGACCTCCACTGACCCTTCTACCCTCTCCTCCTCCTCCTCCTCCTCCTCCTGCTCCTCTTGTTCCCAGTCAACCAAGGACTGAGAGAGGATGCTTGGACACAATGTGGGTCACTCCTCTCTCTCTCTCTCTCTCTCTCTCTCTCTCTCTCTCTCTCTCTCTCTCTCTCTCTCTCTCTCTCTAGTAGTGACGTCATGCGCCTCTTGCAAATGTAAACAAGTGAGGGTGACACAAGAAGAAGAACAAGAAGAACAAGAAGAACAAAAACATGAAGAACAAGAACAGGAAAGGAAACAGAAGAAAGGAAGAACACAAAAGACGATAATGAGAGAAGATAATAATGAAAGGAATAGAGAAAATGTGATAAAGATATTGAGATGACGAATGGAAAAAAGAGAGAAAAGGAAGATAATGGAAAAAGATTGATCATAACATTGGGAATAACACAAATCACAACAAAAGACAATGTTGAAAGAAGACAAGGAAGAAAAGAGGAAAAGAAAAAAAAGATAAAGAAATTGAGATGAATGGAAAAAAGAGAGAGAAGGAAGATAATGGAAAAAGATTGATCATAACATTAAAAAGATAAAGAAATTGAGATGAATGGAAAAAAAGAGAAGGAAGATATTGAAAAAGGTTGATCATAACATTGGGAATAACACAAATCACAACAAAAAATTAACTATAATATAAAGACATAAAAAAAGGAAATAACAACGTCAACAACAGATACTGAAATAAATAAAATAAATAATAACAACCACAACGATAATGAAATAAGTAAAAAAAAGCGACAACAACAACAACAGGAACTATAATAAAATAAAAAATAAAAAGGAAATAACAACGTCAACAACAGATACTAAAATAAATCAAATAAATAACAATAACAACAACGATAATGAAATAAGTAAACAACAACAACAACAGCAACAATGGTGGAAGTGCAGCAAACCGCAAAGAGAATGATTATAATGGTTGGACTAATGAGGCAAAACCCAGACCGAGACCAAGAAGAGGCGGCAGTCACGCAGTGCCGTTACAAAGGCAAAACTCCCGGCCGACTACTACTACTACTAAGGGGGAGACAGAAACAGTAGAACACCTAAGAGTGAAATACAGCAACTATGAGAGGCAGAGAGCGGACTTAGTAGCCGGAGTAGTAATGGTAATAGGCAGAGGAGTGGACTAAAGGGTCGCATTTTAAAACATTTCGTCGCCCAAGTTGACATATTTGACATGGCTTTCGTAGGAGCTGTAGACCTTTCCAGGGGTAGTGTTATGACCCTGGTGGTAGTTTGACCCTTCTTCTGTGCCATGAACCTTAAAAAACACTCGTGAAAAGACAGATTGATCCCCTCTTTGACCTTTAGAAATAATTGATGTGAGAAGCAATGGTGTCTTAAAATACGGCCCTAAGAGGCGAGAGGAGGACAACGGGGACAAAAAGGAAAGAGAGAAAAGACTGGTAAAGTTGGCAAAAGTGTTCCTCGCGCAGTGCTGGGAAAAAAAGGGCACAAATGTCTAAATAAGTGAAGATAAGTGACTATTTCAGTTTAGAAAATTACGTAACGCTGAAAAGGAAAGTGTGTGAATAAGAAGAAGGGAGGAACGAAAGGAGGAAGACCTAAGAAGCGATACAAAGCGTTACAGGTCAAAAAAAGAAGAAGGGAACCGCTGAGGGAGGGAAGCCGAGAGAGGCGACGCGGAACGGAGCCATGGATCAGATAAGACTCGCTATTAATATATCATTATCATTATTATTACTATCATTATTAGTGGTAGTAGTAGTAGTAGTAGTAGTAGTAGTAGTAGTAGTAGTAGTAGTAGTAGTAGGAAGAAAAAGAAGAAGGAGAAGATGTAGAAGAAGAGGAACGAGAAGAAGAAGAAAGAAAGATGATGAAGAAAAGTAGAAGGAAAGATGAATTATGAAAAGATGTTGATGAAAGAAGCGAAGAAGGAAAAGAAGAAGAAACAGACCGCAAAAAAAAAAAAAAAGAGAATCATCAATTTGAATTTCGCGCGGCGCCTTTTGGTAACAACGCGGCGGCCTGGTGACGAAAGGGATCAGACTCTCCTATTCTATGGTTCTGACCCTGACACCCCACCCCCGCTTCCCCCGCCCCCCCCCCGCCCCCTACCCCCCCCCTGCTCACCACATACTCACAGCACATGTACAACGAAGTGAAAATTCTTGACCCCGAGTCCAAGAACGTGGCATGAAGGTGAGAAGGAAGAGAAGAGGCAGAACAGTAATGATAAGAAGAAGAGGAAGAAGAAGAAGAAGAAGAAAAAGAGGAAGGAGAGGAAGGAGAGGAAGAAGATAAAGAAGAATAAGAATAAGAAGATAAAGAAGAATCACCAGAGAAAGAAGAAGAAACAATCACCAGAGAAAGAAGAAGAGCAAGAAGAAGGAGAAGAAAACGAAGAAGAAAAAAAGAAGACGATGACGAAGAAGAGAAAAGAAAAAAATAAGCAGAGAAAGAAGAAGAAGAAGAAGAAGAAGAAGAAAAACAAAACGAGTAAAAGAAGAAGAAGAAGAAGAAGAAGAAGAAGCAGAAAAAGAAGAAGAAGAAGAAGAAAAACAAGAACCAGAGATATATGAGGAAATTTTGGGTCCAAGTACGAGATCACGGACGAGAGAGAGAGAGAGAGAGAGAGAGAGGGGGGCATTGCAGAAGTCACCGTGACCAAGTTGCATCTGCCGGAGAGAAAAAAAAAAAAAATTGCCCCATTGCCCTGCGTCTGTACACCTGTTCTCTCTCTCTCTCTCTCTCTCTCTCTCTCTCTCTCTCTCTCTCTCTCTCTCAATCTACCTAAATCGTGGCGTTTAATACGACAAAGGAACACGAGAGAGAGAGAGAGAGAGAGAGAGAGAGAGAGAGAGAGAGAGAGAAAAAGGAATAAAAAGAAAAGAAGGGAAGAAGGATGAATGGGAAAGGAGAGAGAGAGAGAGATACAGTGTCAAGGATGGAGTGCAAGGGTCGTGGGAAAAGTGAGCTACCTCTCTCTCTCTCTCTCTCTCTCTCTCTCAGGAATGGTTTCACTTACATTTTTCTCTCCCTCCTTTCCTCCCATCTTTCCTCCCCCCCAGTTCACTCCCCCTCCGTCTCCTACACCTCCCCTTCCTCCTCCTCCTCCTCCCCTCCACCTTCCCCTCCACTCTTTCCTCCCATATCTCCCCTCTCCCTCCTCCCCTATCTCTCTGCTCCCTTTCCTCCGATATCTCCCTTCTCCCTTCCTCTCCAGCTGTTTCCCCTTTCCTCCTCCCCTTCCCTCCTCTTTCCTCCCTTTCCTTCCCTTCCCCTCCCCATCACTTCCATTCCCCTTCCTCTTCTCCTCTATCCCTCCCCTTCTTTTCCCTTCCCTTCCCTCCCTTCCTCTCCCTTCTCATCTCCCCTTCCCTTCCCTTCCTTCCCCTACCTTCCTCATCTCCCCTTCCCTTCCCATCCCCTTCCATTTCCTCCCATTCTCTCTTATATCTTCCCCCGCCCCTTCCTCCCCTTCCTTCCCACTCCATACTCTTACTTTTCCATCCCCTTCCCCCCTCCCCTTCCCTTCCCTTCCCCTCCCCTTCCATCCCCTTCCCTTCCCTTTCCTCACCTCCCATCCCTTCCCTACCTCATCTCCCCTTCCCTCTCCTCTTCCTGCCCTCCCTTCACTCCCCTCGCCTCCCCTCCCTCCCCTCGCCTCCCCTTCCCCCGTCATCTCCCTCAGAAGCAAGTTGATGGGCCATGCAGTTTTATGTGAAGGTCTTACCCCTCCCTCCCCCTCCCCTCACCTTCTTCCCCTTCTCTCTCTCTCTCTCTCTCTCTCTCTCTCTCTCTCTCTCTCTCTCTCTCTCTCTCTCTCTCTCCATTTTTTCCCCCTCCTCCCTCCTCCTCCTCCTCCCTCTCCCCTTCCCTCCTCCCTTCCCTTCTTCCTATCTCTCCTTCCTTCTTTCTTTCTCTTCTTCCTTCCTTCCTTCTTCCTCGCCTTTCCTTCTTCTTTCTCTTCTTCCTTCCTTCCTTCCACATTTCCTTTCTTTTTCTCTTCTTCCTTCTTTCCTTCTCTCACTTCTTCCTTCCTTCCTTATCGTCTTTCTTTCTTTCTTTCTCTTTTTTTCCTTTCTTTCATTCTTTCTTCCTTTCCTCTCTCTCTTCCTTCCTTCCTTCCTTGACCTTCCAACTATTCTTCTTCTTTACTTGATTTTCTCTTTCGCGGCGACC
>NC_066569.1:10109089-10141589 GCF_024679095.1 Eriocheir sinensis
CCCATCACTTCCCATCACTTCCCATCACTTCCCATCACGCCTCCTCCTCCGCAGGACTCCGGGCGCAGCGCTGGCTTCGTCACCACCACCCGCGTCACCCACGCCACGCCCGCGGGAGTGTACGCCCACGTCGCCGACAGGGAGTGGGAGGATGACGACGAGGTGGGTGTGGAGGGGAGGAGGTGGAGTGGGAGGGTGTGGTGTGGATGTGGAGTGGGAGTTAGGAGGTGGAGTGGATGAGTCGTGGATATGCAATGAGGAAGATGAAGTGGAGTGGGAGGGAAAGTGGAGTGGATGGGGAGTGAAATAGATGGATGCAGTGGATGGGTGGATGAATGAGGAGTGGAGGAAAGGAAGAAAGAAGAGGATGTGGAGTAGAAAGGAGGTGGATGAGGATGGAGCGAGAGGAGGTGTATGAGGGATGGGAGAGATGAAGTTAATTAATGTGGATGACTAGTGGAAGGGTGGATGAGAAGATGGAGAGAGAGAGAGAGAGAGAGAGAGAGAGAGAGAGAGAGAGAGAGGAAAAGGAGAAGGAAGGGAAAGGGAAGAGCGATATGTGTGTGTGTGTGTGTGTGTGTGTGTGTGTGTGTGTGTGTGTACGTAGATGAGTAAGCAAGAGGGACAAAGAGAGAGAGAGAGAGAGAGAGAGAGAGAGAGAGAGAGAGAGAGAGAGAGAGAGAGAGAGAGAGAGATGAGATGAGAATGCTATTTTTTGTCTATTATCTATCTATCTATTTTTCTATCTATCTATCTATCTATCTATCTATCTATCTATCTATCTATCTACCTGTCTATCTATCTATCTATTTATCTCCTCTTCCTTTCCCTTCCCTTCCCATCACCCCTCCTCCTTTCCCTTCCCCTCCCATCACCCCTCCTCCTTTCCCTTCCCTTCCCATCACCCCTCCTCCTTTCCCTTCCCTTCCCATCACCCCTCCTCCTTTCCCTTCCCCTCCCATCACCCCTCCTCCTTTCCCTTCCCTTCCTCTTCCCATCACCTCTCCTCCTTTCCTTTCCCTTCCCATTACCCCTCCTCCTTTCCCTTCCCCTCCCATCACCTCTCCTCCTTTCCCTTCCCTTCCCATCACCCCTCCTCCTTTCCCTTCCCTTCCCATCACCCCTCCTCCTTTCCCTTCCCTTCCCATCACCCCTCCTCCTTTCCCTTCCCTTCCCATCACCCTTCCTCCTTTCCCTTCCCTTCCCATCACCCGTCCTCCTTTCCCTTCCCTTCCCATCACCCTCCTCCTCTCCATCCTTCCTCTTCCCATCACTCTTCCTCACCTCCCCCTTCCTCTTCCCGTCACCCGTCCTATCTACCTGTCTAGCTGTCCACCTCTCTTCCCCAGGTGAGGCGGGATGGAGAGGACCCGGACACGTGTGATGACATCGCTGAACAGCTGGTCTTGGGGCAGCCTGGGAAGAACCTTAAGGTATTTGTGTGTGTGTGTGTGTGTGTGTTAAGATGGGAGGAAGCAGGAGAGAGATAGAGAAAAAAGAAAAGAAAGAGAGTTACGAAAAGAAAGTGGAGAGAAAATGTAAATAAAATGAAGAAACGAAGGGAAATCAATGTGTGTGTGTGTGTGTGTGTGTGTGTGTGTGTGTGTGTGTGTGTGTGTGTGTGTGTGTGTGTGTGTGTGTGTGTGTGTGTGTGTGTGTGTGATTTACAAAAGGAAAAACAGGGAGGAAAAAAAAGATGTCTACAAAGAGAAAATGGAAAAGATGAAAGAAAATATAAAAAAATATTGAATAATGAAAAATTTTAGTTAGAAAAATTAAGTGAAAAGATGAATAGAGGAAAAGAATCGCATATTTTTACCTGAAGCATCCACAGGTGAGAGAGAGAGAGAGAGAGAGAGAGAGAGAGAGAGAGAGAGAGAGAGAGAGAGAGAGAGAGAGAGAGAGAGAGAGAGAGAGAGAGAGAGAGAGAGAGAAAGTTAATGATGAATGTGTGCGCGATGAAGATTAGGAGGAGGAGGAGGAGGAGAAAGGTAAATGACAGGTGTAAAAAGGATGAGAGGTGAGCAGGAGAGAACATGACAAGAAGAAATGAAGAAAGGAAGAGGAGGAGGAGGAGGAGGAGGAGGAGGAGCAGGAGAAGGTGATGAAATAAAGGAAAGTAGATACAGGAGAGAGAGAGAGAGAGAGAGAGAGAGAGAGAGAGAGAGAGAGAGAGAGAGAGAGAGAGAGAGAGAGAGAGAGAGAGAGAGAGAGAGAGAGAGAGAGAGAGAGAGAGAGAGAGAGAGAGAGGAATGAAATGGAAGAAAATGTTTGAAGAGGTTAATGGACAAAGAGGAGGAGGAGGAGGAAGAAGAAGAAGAAGAAGAAGAGAAGGAAGAGGAGAATAATGTAGGGAGGTAAGGAGAGAATGAAAATTGGAGATGAGGAAGTGGATGAGGAAGTGGATGAAGGGGATGGATGAGGGAGATGGATAAGGAGGAGGAATGGAGATGAGGAAGAGACAGAAGTGGAGATGAACTGGGAAGATAAGTAAGGAGGAGGAGGAGGAGGAGGAGGAAGATGACAGGAAGATGAGTAAGAAGATGAGTATGGAGATGAAGAAAGAGAGAAAGTGACGCAGTTATCATCATGAGGAGGAGGAGGAGGAAGAGGAGGAGGAGGAGGAGGTAAAAGTAAGGATGGGTGAAAAAAAACTCGTCAGCCATGGCCCCTCTCTCTCTCTCTCTCTCTCTCTCTCTCTCTCTCTCTCTCTCTCTCTCTCTCTCTCTCTCTCTCTCTCTCTCAGGGGTAGAGAAATCTAACCTTGCTGCAGGGAGAAGAAGCATTAAGGTCCTCTTCCTCCTCCTCCTCCTCCTCCTCCTCCTCCTCCTCCTCTTCTTCCTCCTTCAGGGTTGATCTAAGTTTTGTTGGTCAATCCCTTCTCCCATTTTCTTTAACTCCTTCCTATGTATTTGCAGCCCTCCTCCTCCTCCTCCTCCTAATCATTATCATCATCATCATCCTTCTCCTCCTCATCCTCCTTATCCTCTTCCTTCGACTCATCATCACTATCATCATCATCATCATCATCGGGAAATCGGTGGCCGAGTGGTCAGCGCATGGTGAGGCCGCGGATCCTGGTTCGAGTCCCACCGAAACACGTATCTTCAAACCATTGCCGAGTGGCGGAATATAGGGCCATATTTTTAAACCTTTCAAGCCCCAAGAACACAATTTGACAACGCTCTCACGGGTAGTTTGGGCATTTCCAGGGGTAGTTCTTTGACCCTGGTGGTAGCGTGACGAAGCTTCTGTAACACGAACGTGGAAACAACATTAATCACAGCGCTATTAACATCTTTATCGGTCTTTGGAAATGTGAGAGGCGGGAGCGTCTGAAAATACCGGCCATTACCCTCAAGCTGCCCAGATCTTCACTCAACCCTAACTTCAGAGCCTTCAGCCAAGAGGAGCACCGGGGGGGAGGGGGTGGGGGGGGGGGGGGCAGCATGGTCCAAACAAAGAGTTAACATCACGGCCGTCACTGTAAATTAAATTCTCCTGCGCCATTAACGCACTTCAGGCAGCACCAAAAAAAATAATAAATAAATAAATAAAAGTCGTCACTGCTCTGTGTGTGTGTGTGTGTGTGTGTGTGTGTGTGTGTGTGTGTGTGTGTGTGTGTGTGTGTAAGATGGATATAAGAAATTGCGAAAAGGGAAAGCAGACTAACTCCTTTTGCTTCATTTATATACCTACCTGCCCTTCCTCTCTTTCTTCCTCGCCTCCTCCTCCTCCTCCTCCTCCTCCTCATAAATAGGACGCGGAAGCCATATAAGGAAGAAGACAAGTAGGATCAGCTGTGAATCTTCGTGTGATGTAAGAATATGGTCACACACACACACACACACACACACATTAACTAACCAACACTCTCTCTCTCTCTCTCTCTCTCTCTCTCTCTCTCTCTCTCTCTCTCTCTCTCTCTCTCTCTCTCTCTCTCTCTCTCTCTCTCTCTCTCAAGAAGGAATGAGCGGACTTATCATTCTAATTACAGGTTGTTAAGCGGAGGTTAGGTGAGGAGGTCTCTCTCTCTCTCTCTCTCTCTCTCTCTCTCTCTCTCTCTCTCTCTCTCTCTCTCTCTCTCTCTCTCTCCTCTTTTCCCTCTCACCCCTCTCTCCTTTCCTGCCTTTCACCCCGTCTTCTTTCTCTCCCCTCTCACCCCACTCTCCTCTCCCTTCCCAGGTGGTGATGGGCGGCGGGCGGAGGAACCTGTTGCCCAAGACCGTGCGGGACGTGGTCGAGAACAAGAAGGGGTACAGGAATGACGGTGAGTGGTAGGGGTGGTAGTGTAGGTGGTGGGGGTGGGGGTGGGTAGTGTTGGTGGTGGTTATTGTTGCCTGAGAAGTAATGGTCTTGGTAGGTGGAATAGTAGTAGTAGTAGTAGTAGTTGTGGTAGCTCTGATTGTAGTGTTGGTTGTGGTTATTGTTGCCTGAGAAGTAATGGTCTTGGTAGGTGAAATAGTAGTAGTAGTAGTAGTTGTGGTAGCTCTGATTGTAGTAGTAGTTCTTGTTCTTAATTCATGGTCGGCGTCACGAGAGTTGGCGGGTACAATCCTTCAGGGCGGGACTCACGGCCTTGATAATTATAATAATTCATCATTGCTCGGGTGAAGGAAGGTGCTGCGCGCTCATCTTAACTTGTCCTAACGTGGAGGAAATTGACTTTGTATTCCTACCAAACCCCTTTTGAGGTGTAAGGTAACAGATTACACCGATGGAAACTAATGTAATAATATTTTTATTGATGAAAATGTGCCTTATGAACTATTATAGATAAATCTGAAACGACTTTCACAACAAAAACAAGTCGGATCTGCACGTAAACGAACAACGTCCAGCGACAAGCTTGATCGTTTCCAGGCCTGTCAGGGCTGTGAATTTTCCCTATTCTTCATACTGCTACAAAGTGCCAGGCTACAGTGTACACAGTGCCATACGGTGACTCATTTGTTGTAAGATTTCTTGGTGCATTTTTAGTCCTGACTTATCATAATGTGTGGTGATGCTCCGGGACTAAAAGTGTACCAAGAAATCTTACAACAAATGAGTTACCGTACGGCAATGTGTACACTGTATTGCTCCATAGTCATAACGTGACCATTGGCCCAAGGCAAGACCCTTCTCTGTGCTTCCATTAATCCTGAAAAAAAAAGTATTTCCAATTGTGGGTAATAAACAGCCATGCGGAAGAGCGATTATAAGAATAATTGCATTAAGATACCAACTTTACTGATTTACAGAGGTAGCAGAGAGTGAGACTTTGCCGCAGGTTAGATACAGTAGCCAACGAGCGATCGAGACCACCACCCAAGCAATGATGCCATGTCCGCGAGTCCCCTGATGGATTATCCCCGCCATCTCTCGTGACACCGTAGAGTTCTTTGTGGTAGCAGTAGTCGTAGTAGTAGTAGTAGTTCACGTTGCGGTTGTGCTGGTATTGGTTTTAGTGGTAGTAGTAGTAGTAGTAGTAGTAGTAGTAGTAGTAGTAGTAGTAATACCGTTTGAAATGATAATACGATGTTCACATGCTTTTCCTCCTCCTCCTCCTCCTTTTCCTCACCCTATTCCTCCTACTTCTACTCCTCTTTTCTCTCATTTATCACTTTCAAAAAGATAAAGAATAACTTAGGTGGGACGTTTCATGATAGGCAGTCGACAAAAGACACGGTACCTTGTCATAGCTCATTCACCCTCTGTTTGTAAACAAGGCCCGCGAATGCGCAGATCAGGATGGGATGTCTTATTATAGCGGCTGTCTCACCGGGATGCCTTTCTTTGTGGAAACTAAAAAAAAAATACTCTTTTTCTCACGCCCCTTCTCCTCTGCACGCCTCAGTTACAACAACGATTTAAAACGGGACTAAAATCCTCCTTATCGAAATTTGCCGATGACACGCAAGAACAGGTGGAAAGGTCACACGACTCGCAGCGGCCGATTGCGAGAGCATCCAAAAAGACCTTGACCGGAATCTTCACCGGTCAGAAGAGTGGCGAATGTCCTTCAGTCTCGGCAGGTGTTAAGTCATGCACACTGGCTCCAGAAGCAGTAGCCACACAAACAACACGCGTGGTCGTACATAAGCAATTTAATCTGGGGATCACCTATGACCTGAAACATGGGAGCTCTGCAGGTCTGCCGGTAAAAAAACTAATACATTTTTGATCGGGTTCATAATGAGGAACTGTGAATGGAAGACACCGGAAGTCATATTATCTTGTAAAACTCGTTGGTCAGATCTCCCCTGGAATACGCAAGACACTTCTGGTCCCTTGCTTACAGGAAGGACGTCGTGTTACTTGAGAGAGTCCAGCGACGCGCCACGAAAAGATACTGTCATAGAGGACACAGCCTTATAAAGAAAGATTCAAGCTACTCAATCTCGGGGATTTGATACAGGTTTTCAAATACCTAAACAAGTTCATGGTCGACAATCATTCCAGGTTGTTAGATCGTCGAAGGAGTCCGAGATCGAGAAACAACGGTCAAACAATTCAGCGAGGCGATGCGGTACAGACATCAGCATTTTTTTCCTCGAAGAGTCATCTGCCAACAGTCTTCACGCAGAAATGGTTTGCAGAAGTGGCAGAAGCGATCAACTCTTTCAAAACCGCGTTAACCGTTACTTTATTGCGTCAAGGGTGAATTGAATCTCAGCACATCCACAGAGCAAGGGTTTTGTTCTGTTCCTCAGGTCCTGACGTGCCCGACGAACTCATCAAATCACTTTAACCCAGTAGCTGCGGGGGTCATGTTTCTTAGGTTAGGTTAGGTTAGGTTAGGTTAAAGGCCCCTCTAAGTAAAATAATGAGAAAGAATCATCACTCACGCAAACCATTTCATAATACATATCAACGCATCTGTGATCAGTTTATACATCATCTATTTTGGGAGGTTTATATCATGGCAGAAATTTGGCCCATCGCTGGTACACGGTAAAGCCACAAATTTGGTCCGTCGCTGCTACTGGGTTAAGCAGGCAGCCTCGTTACAAGCCAGCAGGCGTTCTGTTGCCTGTTCTTACATGTTTTAGTGTTTTCTGCTTTTCCTCCTCATCCTTCCCTTTCATCATTTTCTTCATCTCCTGCTTCCCCTCATCATCCTCCTCCTCATGCTCCTCTCCCTCCCGCAGGCAAGAACCTAATAGAGATGTGGCAACAGCAGAAAGCGGCAGCAGGGGCGAAGGCGGCCTACGTGTGGAACAGAAACGACCTGCTGGCTGTCGACACCTCCAGGACCGACTACCTGCTGGGTGAGGGGGGGGGGGGGGAGGCGGCGCGGGGGGGGCGTGAGAAGGGGAGGGAGGGGAGTGAGGATGGTGGGTATGAGAGAGAGAGAGAGAGAGAGAGAGAGAGAGAGAGAGAGAGAGAGAGAGAGAGAGAGAGAGAGACTTGCCATAATTATTCAAAAGCTTCTAATTTATTCCTCACTATAAAAAAGTCAGTTATTAACACACACACACACACACACACACACACACACACACACACACACACACACACACACACCCCACATACACCCCCCCACCCCCCACATCCCCACCAACACCCCTACACACACCACCACAACCACCACCATCACCCCCCCTACAAACACACACACACACACCCCACATACACCCCCCCACCCCCCACATCCCCACCAACACCCCTGCACATCACCACCACCACCACTACCTCCCCACCACCACCACCTCTCTGACCCCTCCCCTCGCCCTCCCCCCGTTCAGGTCTCTTCGGGTACAGCCATATGGATTACAGTCTGGAGCGGGACAGGACCCAGGACCCCAGCCTCCCGGAGATGACCAAGGCCGCCATTGAGATCCTGCAGAAGGACCCCGGAGGATACTTCTTGCTGGTGGAGGGTGAGTGGGCTGGAGAGGGGTGTTGGGGAGGGATGAGTGGGGTGGAGAAGGTAGTGGGAAGGGGTGAATGGGGTGGAGAAAGTAGGGGGAAGGGGTGAGTGGGGTGGAGAGTTGTGGAGAAGGGGTGAGTGGGGTGGAGAGTGTTTTAGTGAGTGGGGTTAGACAAGGGGTGAAGGGTTATGGGAAGGGGTGGGAAGTGGGGTCAGACAAGGGGTGAGTGGGGTGAAGGGAAGGGTCTAGGTGGTGATGGGGTAGAGAGAGTTGTGGGGAAGGGGTGGGTGGGGTTAGGAAGGGCCAGGGACGGGGAGATGAATGGGATGAAAGGGTTGGGTCTTTTTTCTTCTCATTTCATAATCATCAAACTAATTAATTCTCTCTTCCTCCTCCTCCTCCTCCTCTTCTTCCTCCTCCTCCTCCTCCTCCTCTTCCTCGCAGGCGGACTCATAGACTTGGCCCACCACGGGAATAAGGGAAGGAAAGCACTCACGGAGACACTGGAGATGGACGAGGCAGTTCAGGTAAGGCCACACACACACACACACACACACACACACTCTCCTCCCGAAATTGACCTCTCTTTCGGCCACCTCTTTTGATTCTTTTTTTAGGAGCAGCGAGTAGCGGGCTTTTTTTTTTTTTACCCGTTTTTCAAGGCGTGGTGAGTTGATGTTTTTTTACTATATCACTTTTAATGACGAGTTTGTAACATGTTGACTTAACGCTGTGAAAATCCAATACTTCTAACTAGCTAGAAAGTCATACAAGCCACAGAACTGTTAACCCGTCCGCTGCGATTGGTACGGATTCGGCATTCACTGGTAGCCTGGTAACATATACTCCCAGGTCTTTCTCTGCCTCTGTGGTGGATAGTGGAGTGTTTCCCATGTGGTATTGCTGTGCTGGATATCCTCTGTGGTGGATAGTGGATTGTTTCCCGTGTGGTATTGGTGTGTGGGATATCCTGGTGTGCTGGATATTCCTTCACTGGTAGCCTGGTAACATATACTCCCAGGTCTTTCTCTGCCTCTGTGGTGGATAGTGGAGTGTTTCCCATGTGGTATTGCTGTGCTGGATATCCTCTCCCAAGGTGCAAGACTTTACATTTTTCCTCATTGAATTGTAGCAGCCACTTTTTGTTCCATTCCTGTAGCTTGGTGATGTCTTCTTGTGGGAAATCCGCGTCAAGGGGTTAATAAATACTAATACAGAATTTAAAAATTGTCGATTATCACGTTCTTCATCGCTCTCCCTGTCATCACTGTCGCCAGGTCGTCCTCTCCATGGTGGACCTGACGGAGACGCTGGTGGTGGTGACGGCGGACCACGGCCACGCCCTCACCATCAACGGCTATCCCTCCCGCCACACCGACATCCTGGGTGAGGAGAGAGAGAGAGAGAGAGAGAGAGAGAGAGAGAGAGAGATGAGTGGGGTGGAAAAGATAAGGGGAAGGAGTGAGTGGGGTGCAGAGTGTAGGGGGAGTGGTTAGGGGTCAGACAAGAGAGAGAGAGAGAGAGAGAGAGAGAGAGAGAGAGAGAGAGAGAGAGAGAGAGAGAGAGAGAGAGAGTCAATAATTACCATCTCAAAAACCAATGGCAGCTTCTCAACTGTTTTCGCCTTCGTTGAATTTACATACTTCACTTCCAGATAATGTTCTTGGCCTACTTGCGCCATACTTTTACCAACGGAAAAATGTTGGATGTAGCCGTAACAAGGGTTCATAGAGATATCGTATATAGTGAACGGGGTGTGGGTGATTGGCCGAGGCAAGGAGAGCATGTAATATATGTGAAGTCCCCGCTATTTGATCACATTCTGGACTCGTGTGTGTAAGAACATAAGAACGTAAGGAGTCTGCAAGAGGCCGGTTGTGTTTTCAGGCGTGGCAGAGCGGAGCAGCAAGGATTACCTGCCCTACACGACCCTCCTCTACGGCAACGGCCCAGGCTACCGCGTCCACACCCCGGGACACAGGCCTGACCCGACCCGCCAGGACATGGGTGAGTGCTGGGGGCGGGAGACGGAGGGAGGGGAAGGGAGTGGGATGTGTTATGGGGAAAGGGAAAGAAGGGGAATGGATGGGATGGAAATAGAAGGGAGAAGAGGAATAGGAAGGACTGAAACTAAGGGAGCACCAGAGAGAGAGAGAGAGAGAGAGAGAATGACACCCCTCCCACCCCCTCCGCAGCCGACGTGGACTACCGCCAGGACGCCGCGGTGCCCCTCAGCCCCGCCGCCCACTCCGGGGACGACGTGGGACTCTGGGCGACGGGGCCCCACGCGCACCTCTTCACGGGCGTCTACGAGCAGAACTACATCGCACACGCCCTTGCCTACGCCGCGTGCGTGGGCCACGGCCGCACCTTCTGCAGGACCAACAACAGCGGCGCCAGGAGGAACCGCGGCACCGGGGTGGTGGCCGCCTGCAGGGGCGCGCGGCGGTGGCGGCAACAGTGCTGAGGCTGCTCCACTAACACAAGACTTCCATATTTATTTTATTATAAAAATTTCCTTGATACTTGTTGTCATTTATATCCTCCAGCAGGCTGTGTACACGAATGAAGCTGTGTGCTGTCCACTGCATGGCGGCGTTCAGCAGCACCAGTTTCTCCACCATATGTACATTAATTCGAACCCAACCAAATTTGATAATGACTAATGGTGAAAATTCCCTTTAGTCATCATCTCATAATGAATGCCACCTTTTAACGCCAACAAAATACACCTTTCAGTCAATCAGCTTAGTTCAGTGCGGTTTCACGGTGACGCACGCGGCGCCTAGATCGCCGCGGCGTGTCAGGCATTTGTCGTGGCGGGCTGTGTGCGCACGATGACGCGGGAATGTGTGTTTTAAGTGTCTACACATCACAATAGGCACGCTGGAATCTGTACACCCGCGGGATTCCTACAAGGCCCGTTTTTCTACTGACTGCGAGTGCGTGGCCCTGAGGCTGCCTGGGCGGGGGGCGGCGCGGCGCGGCGTGGAGACTTGGTCGCAGGGACACCCGCCCCCCGGGGCTCCATGGGGCAGGCGTGGCGGAGCGACGCCCCTCCCCCCGGCACGTGCACCCCTGAGGGAGTGACGCCCCCCGGCCGCCACGGGGGTGCTGGGGCAGGGCAGCGGCGAGGAACACGGGTGACGCCGAGCACCTCGAGGGATGGACACCAGCACTCAGGTAATGGTCAAGGGCAAGGCCGCGACTCCTTACAGTTTTTCCATGAATGAAAAAAAGGGTATTGGAGTTTGTAGGGGCGTCTGCTGCAGGAGTTTATTTTCTTCTGTCGTTATTTCGCACGCACCTTAACTTAAAAAATGCATTGGAGCTTCGAGGGGCATCAGCTGCAGGAGTTTAGTTTTCCTATTCTGCCGCTCATCATGATGCTGCCTCCCTTCCCTTCCTCCTGCAGCATGAAAAGTACACGTGTAGCTGTGCTGGCTGATGGCTGAGGGGCCGGCGGGTCTGAGGGCTTGATAAAGTGTCATGAGTAGGGAAGGTTGGGAGCCACTGTGGTCTTGTCTGTCACTAGTGTTCCAGAAGTAAAGGGATATTATAGAAATGCAGTAATAGATGCACGCCTTTGTTCCTTAGTGGCATACTTTTTTCATTTTCCTCCATCCTTCATCATCTTTTTATTACTATTACAAAAAAGCAGTAAACTATTTATATTTGCAGTAATAGATACACACCTATGGCCCTTAAATACTGAAACTTTTGTTAATTTTCCTCCCTCCTCCTTCACCACCATCATTTTTTTTTGTCATTACGGAAAACAGAAAACCATATATATATTTTCTGTAATCGCAAATTTAGACACAATTAACCTGGTAGCAGTTGGGATCATGTTTCTTAATGGTCCCTCTAAGCACGAAAATTGAGAAAAAATCATCACTCACATAAACCATTTCATAATATATATCAAAGCATTTCTGATCAGTATATGTATCATCTATTTTGGGGGGGTTTAAATCATTGCACAAATTTGGCCCGTTGCTGCTACACGGTAAAGCCACAAATTTGCCCCGTCGCTGCTACACGGTAAAGCCACAAATTTGCCCCGTTGCTGCTACACGGTAAAGCCACAAATTTGCCCCGTCGCTGCTACACGGTTAAATAACACCGTAGTAAACTTCATATACAAGTTTTTTTGTGATCAGGGTAGGTGAAGAACAATCAGTCAGCCATTTCTTTCCATCCTTTATTTCTACAAAGTGGTTTTGGTGGTGGGCTACAGCTACAAAAATATTACAAAAAGCTGCGAATATACAAGGCTGACGCTCCTCGTTATGGAAGGGCTGACAGGTGTGTGCAAAGGGGTGGCGACCTGACCTAATTATAGCATCAACAGGTAGCCTTTACACACCTTGACAAATGACAGGTGTTTCTCCATTACTGAGCTCACACACACACACACACACACACACACGCTGTCTCACACACACACACACACACACACTCCATTCACTATCCATCACCCCCTTCTCCGATACACTATATTCAGCGTTTCTTAGAGAAGGTGTGGAAGGCAAGGCAAGCTGGCTATACTGCACTCTATATATTTACATGACAAACGTGTCTTGGATATACCTGGTAATGGGTGTGCACTTCCCTGATAATATATATATATACACAGGAAAGGTATCAGATTAAGCCTCTTATTTAAGTATATACCATTATGTAGTGACTTAAATCCCTTTATACACAATCAAGGTTATACAGATGCACCTTGTAACACACTTGTAGATACCTTTCACCTTTATTGTCGAGACAAACCACTGTATGCACAATTAAAGTAACACATATGCCCTAATAACTCCCTCTCTCATGTCATATATTCCTCTCTAACCTTAATTTTATGGAGTCAGGTATGCATGATAGGTGCTAGTAACATATGTCTGTAACCCGTCATCCTCCCTTCAAGTTATCACATGTATGGTTAACAGATTACTAGTTAACAAAAAGAAGTTATGCCTTTTTAACCCTCCAGTATGCTTTTAAGGAGTCAGGCTAGGAGTTAGGTGCTATTGCTTGATACATAAGTTCTAGTAACTCTTCCTTGTCCCCTTACATTATCATTTCTAAGGGTGACAGATTATACTAGTTGATTAAAAGAAGTTGTGTCTCTTTAACCTTCTCCTGTAGCTATTGTTTTAAGGAGTCAGGCTTCTACACACGACAAAGGGCTAGTAGGGGAAGATTAAGAGGAGAAAGCAAGAAGATAAGGGAGGGAGAGGAAGGGAGAGAGAGAGAGGCAGAAACAGACAGGGAGAGGGAGAGAGAGGAGCAGTCATCCACGCCTCAGGTCCCGCGTTCCATAATATATGTTCCAGTAACTCTTCTTTCTCCTCACAAGTTATCATTTCTAAGGGTGACATACAGTAATCAATGATGAGGTGTGTCAGCTCATAATTGTCATCAGCCCTTATTCTGTTGAGACATCGCTATGTACGTGAAAAACCTATTGGATACAGTGGAATATAAGGTTTCTCTCCCCCTTTTCATTTTTAATATTTGTCAGATCCCCGCTTTAATAAACTGCTAATCCTACATAGACATTCCTTCACTCATTGGAAGGAAACTGGATACTGTGGAGGATAAACACCGTCTCTCTCTCTCGACACACACACACACATTCACATAAAAGGGTATAGTATAAGAATATAGAAAAGAATCTCCCACACTCACTCTCTCTCTCAGTGGGTATAGCTAGCGTAGAAAATATCACCACAGCAACACACAAATTCACACACACCCCTGCCACTGTTAGTACTTATAGTGATAATAATACTCATGCTTTATATATGTACACACTCCATATATATACTTATACACAAGGACAGAAGGATAAGACAGATGTATGTATATAGAGTCCTGATATGTTCTTTCTTATATTTCTTATGAAGGTTTAAATTTGGGTTAGGTTAGGTTAGTGGGTCGAGAAGGTTGCTGGGTGTGGATGGTGGTAGGGGTTTGGTAGATAAATGGTTAGGTTGCTTGAGCTGACGAAGGCTTAAAGTTGGGTTAGGTTAGGTTAGTGGGTCGAGAAGGTTGCTGGGTGTGGATGGTGGTAGGGGTTTGGTAGATAAATGGTTAGGTTGCTTGAGCTGACGAAGGGTTAAAGTTTGGCTAGGTTCAGTTAGTGGGTCCATGAGGTTGCTGGGTGTGGGTATGGGTGGTGATAATGGTATGTTAGATAATATAATTGGTTAGGTTGGTTGAGCTGATGAATGAGGTTGCTGGGTGTGGGTGTGGGTGGTGATAATGGTATGTTAGATGATATAATTGGTTAGGTCGGTTGAGCTGATGAAGGCTTAATGTTCGGTTAGTGGGCCCATGAGGTTGCTGGGTTGGGTGTGGGTGATGGTAGGGGTTCGTTATATAATAGAATTGATTAGGTTGGTTGAGCTGGTACATATGCTAGATTTTTTAAAGGTTATGTGGGTGGTTTCCCTTTATATTTCCACTTTTGGGATAGAGCTACCTGGGAGTATTTGGTTTTCAGGTAAATCGGCATATTACAAACTCTTTCACCCCCTCTCCACACACATGCCCACTCATCCCTTCTCATGCACACCTCCCACATGCTTTCTCACCCCCTCTCCCACACCCTATTCACACTGGGCAAGGATCTAAGGCTGTCTTGTAACCCTTTTCCCACACTCTCAGACACACCTCTGCACACCTTCTCTTCACACTAGACACACCAAAGATTATATTCCAGCCTTCTTCCACACAGTCATTATCATTATTGTCATCATTATTACACTGCCATCATCACAGTCATCATCATTGGGTATCATTATTCTTAGTGTTATTACCAACTAAAACATCCCCCTTCCTCCACCTGCCCTGCCATTTTCTGGGTGTACTGTTTAGCTATATATATTCCTCCTCTCTCTTCTTTTTCCCTCTCCTTACTCTTCATCCTCCTCCTTTTTCTTCTTCCTCCTTCTTACTCTTCTCCCTTCTCCTCCTTCCTCTTCTTTCTACTCCTCCTTTACTTTCCTTCTTTTTCCCTCTCCTTACTCTTCATCCTCCTCCTTTTTCTTCTTCCTCTTCTCCCTTCTCCTTCCTCTCCTTTCTACTCTTCCTCCTTTACTTTCCTTCTTCATCCTCCTCCTCTTTCTTCCTCCTACTCACCCACCACTTGGTTTACCGGGACAGAACATTACCAAAGACCAGCTGACTATATATCCCTCCATCTCCTCTTTTGAAAGCCTCATTTGAGCTCATCAACAGATAGGACCCGTCGACAGGGAACTCAGGCACTTGATATACACACTCATTTAGCATTTCTGACTGTTAGCAAGCACTCAAGACACTCACTTTGCTTCCATGGCTGTCACTCAGTTCTTTAGACAGTCAGGGAGCACTCATCAGCACTTTGCACAGTCATTTAGCACTTGACAGTCACCTCGCACTTTTAGACAGTCAGGGAGCACTTATCAGCACTTTAGACAGTCATTTAGCACTCCAGACAGTCACCCAGCACTTCAGACAGTCACTTAACACTTCAGACAGGGGACAGACTAGGGTAGGCAGGACATAGCTGGCGGACAGTAAGAGGAGAGGTAGGACAGGACAGAGTGGTAGGCTGGGAAGGGTAGGCAGGGAGGAGGGGAGTGGTATGCAGGGGCAGGTTGGGGTGTTGTGGTAGGCAGAGCAGGACAGGGTGGTAGGGTCGGGTAGGGTTGGTGGGACTGGGTTGGTTGGCCGCAGGGTTGGGGCAGGTTTGTGTCGGGGCGGGGCAGGGCGGGGCGGGGTTAGCATATAATCCCCTTCTCCAGGATGATACTAACTGACGCTTGCCCCGGTCCACACTTATGCTGGTCCCCGGGGCTCTTGAGGTCACACTTCGACCCCTGGCGCCTCAAACACAGCGGGGACGGCCTCAACTTGACCTCCTTGACCTCTTTCACCTCCTTGTTCTCCTTCCCTGAGGCCACCACCTTCCGTGCCCCACCCTCTCCCTCCCTCCTCCCCTTCTCGTGGTGTCCGGGGCGGGCGCGGGGCTTTGATGGGGAGTCGAGCGGTGGCGGGGCAGTGGGTGGGGCAGGGTGGTGATGGTGGTGGTGCTCCTCTGAGGTGTGTTTGTTGATGGTGTTGCGGTTGTTTTCCTTGTTGAGTTTGTTCGCTCCACGTCGGCAGGGAGGTGTGGAGGTGGGGGTGGTGGAGTGGTGGTGGTGGTGTGGAGGTGTCGGGGAGGGTGAACTGGTGTGACGGTTCTCCTTACGTTCTCCTCCACGTCGGCAAGGGGGTGTGGAGGTGGGGGTGGTGGAGCGGTAATGGTGGTGTGGAGGTGGAGTTGGGGATGGGGAACTGGTGTGGCGGTTCTCCTTACGCTCTCCTCCTCCACCTCCACTTTTTGCTCCACGTCGGCAAGGGGGTGTGGAGGTGGGGGTGGTGGAGTGGTAGTGGTGGTGTGGAGGTGGTGTTGGAGATGGAGAACTGGTGTGACGGTTCTCCTTTCGCTCTCCTCCTCCTCCTCCACCTCCTCTTCCACTTCTGCTGCTACTACCTCCACTTACACCTCCACTCACACCGCCAGTTATGTAGTGGTATGACGCCATTCCACTGGGACTTATAGGGTTGTGGGCAGGTGGTGGTGTGGACGGCGGTGGTGTTGATGGTAGTGGTGGTGGCGGTGTTGATGGTAGGGGAGGTGGCGGTGTGGATGGTGGGGGTGGTGGTGAAGTGACTGGGGCTTTAGCTGGAGTGGTGGAGGTACTGGTGGTGGTGGTGATGGTTTCAAGACTGGCTGTGGGGGTGGTGTCACTGGTGGTGGTGTCGGCAGGGGCAGGCAGGGGTCGGGCAGGGTTCTGGATGTCACTGAGCCACTGGTGTTGCATGGCCTCCTCCACCGTCAGCCGGGACCTGCAACACAGCAATGCAAGTGAGGCAAAGCA
Source organism: Eriocheir sinensis (assembly GCF_024679095.1). Taxonomy (NCBI): domain Eukaryota; kingdom Metazoa; phylum Arthropoda; class Malacostraca; order Decapoda; family Varunidae; genus Eriocheir; species Eriocheir sinensis. The sequence continues at coordinate 10,125,858 of NC_066569.1, forward strand.
ACACAAGGAGGGGAGTGGAACAGGGCTGCTACGTGAATCATTGGTGGAACAGTTTGCCGGAGGAGGTTGTGTGTAGTGAAAGAGTTCATGCATTTAATCCTACGACTTAACAAATATGAGGATTGAGGACAAGTTTAGGTGCTAATATTACTGTTTAATGTTAGTGGCCCTGTGGAACGCTGCTATGGCGGCGGACCGGGGCCTGAAACCTCATCAACGGTAAACGGTATCAGTAACAACAAATACGACCAGCATGTTCATAGCCAATTGAGAAGAGGCAGCCCTTATGAACGATACTGGCTCCCTCGACTCTTATGCCATCGCTAGGTAAGCAATCATACAACACAGAAGGGAATATGAGACAACACTAGGTATATGGAAACACAAATGACACAGCACAGATGATAGGCAACACCCCTACACTGGTATACTCCAACACCACCCTACACACACACACACACACACACACACACACCTAGACATCCCTACACACACACACACACACACACAACACACCTAAACAGCCCGACACACCCAGCTCTCCCCCACCCCACCCCACCAACACTCAACCACTCACCCGGGGTCAACCAAGAGGAGGCGGGTGATGAAGTCAATGGCCGCCCCCGACACTTCCCCGAAGAGGTCCTCCGGGAAGTCCACCTGGCCCTGGGAGATGTTGAGGAAGGTCTCCTGCTTGGTGTTGCCTCCGAAGGGTGAATGACCAGTGAGCAGGACATACGCAAGCACCCCCACCGACCTGCAGGGGGGAGGGGGTTAGGGGGGTGGTGGGGAGGTGAGGGCGATGGTGGTGGTGGTGGTGGGGTAGTAGTAGTAGTAGTGGTAGTGAGGTAGTGGGGGAGTGGTAGTGAGGTGAGATGGGGGGGTGTAGGGGTGATGGTTGTGGTGATAGTGTGGTGGTAGTGATGTTGATACTGGTAGTGGTGGTGATGGGATGAGTAATGGTGTGTAGCAATGGTTGTAGTGGTGGTGATGATGGTGGGTGGTGATGGTTGTGGTAATGGTGTGTGGTGGTGGTAGTGATGATTGGTGGTGATGGTGATGATGATACTGGTGGTGGTGGTGGTGATGGGATGAGTAATGGTGTGTAGAAGTTGTAGTAGTGGTGGTGATGATGGTGGGTGGTGATGGTCATGATGATAGGTGCTTGGTGGTGGTGATGGTGATGATAGGGATGGTGATGATAATGATACTATTATGGTGGTGACTCGGACGATGGGGAACCAGATGCATTTATAACAACAACAACAACAACGACAACAACAACAATGACAACAACAGTAATAATAATAATAATAATAATAATAATAATAATAATAATAATAACACTCCACAGCGCTCATCACACTTACCACATGTCTGTCGCCAAACTAATGGGCTCGTACTGCAGGATCTCAGGGGCTGGGTAGAGAGAGAGAGAGAGAGAGAGAGAGAGAGAGAGAGATTAGTCTGGCATTCTGTGATATTTTAATACTTCTACTACAACTATTTCTGCTTTTAGACAAGTATGCACAACCTATCAAATTTTTTTCATGAATTACACCCACAACTACACCCATACCCATAGCCACACACCCACACACCCATACTTAAACTCACACCCACACCCTCAGCCATAGCCACATCCACAGTCACACCCGCACTCACCCACATAGTCCGGGGTCCCCAAAACCTCCCTCACTTCAATGTCCGAGAGAATGATGCGAGAGATTCCGAAGTCGCACAGCTTGACCTCGCTTACCGGGTGCTCCCCCATCAGCAGCAGGTTCTGGGGCTGTGCGGGGAGAGAAGAGAGGTGTTAGGGGTAAGGGAGATGGTGGAAGAGGGATTGGAGGGGTGAGGGAAGGATGCTGGGAGGAGGATCAGAGTGTGGCTTGAGGATTGGGGGAGTGTGAGTTTAAGAGAGGAGTGCTGGGAGTGGGCTTGGGAGAGGGATTGGAGGGGTGAGGGAAGGATGCTGGGAGGAGGATTGGAGGGGTGTGGGTTTAAGAGAGGAGTGCTGGGCTTGGGAGAGGGATGCTGGAAGAGACAAAACAAACTCCTGTCTCACACTCACACCCAAAATCTTAAAGCTTCTAATGGTCAGTATTTTTTTCTTCTACGATTAACCTAAAGTGTCAGTAGGCTTTTATGGTGGGGCCTGTTAGTCGACCCCAGCCCATTACAGCACAGGCAAGTATTTTATAGTAGCACCATCTTGCTTGGCTCATGCCCCCCCCAGAACTCATCTTGGATCCTGTTTAGAGAGTTTCTCCAGAGTGTGGGTTGACAGGTGGTCTATAGGACAGCATGTGGGTAGTCTTAGGCCATGCACTAACCACTCAGCCACAGCCTCCCAAGATGATGATATCCTCGTAGCTCAAAGTGAAAAAGAACTGTTCTCTCTCACAAAAAAATATTCTGAATTGCAGTGGTCAGCATCACAATCAAGAGGTCCCATGTTCAATTCCTGGGCAGAGTGGAGTTGAATGGGCAGTCTAATCTGTGCCCCTTGTCCACCCAGCAGAGAATGGGTACCAAGGGTCATATTCTTAAACATCTCGACGCCCAAACACACATATCTGACAAGGCTTACGTAGGAGTGGTGGGCATTTTCAGGGGTAGTTTGACCCTTCTGATTGGTTGACCCTTCTTCTGTACCATGAATCTAAAATAGCACTCATTAGAACCCGTCTGATCTCCTTTAAGGCCTTTGGAAATCGTTGATGTGAGAGGTGGGAGAGTCTGAGAATACCGCCCCAAGTGTCAGTCAGGGTTGTGTCTGCCTCCCGGGGGTGTGTGGGTGTGAGACTCCAGTCGTACCCAAAGAACCGTCACTAGAGCTCCAAAGCGTATTCGATGAGGGTTTTGGCTGGTGATTGTGTGTTCAGGCCAGGGTGAATTATATATACTCACACACAAACAACGTCTTTCTTTCAATATATCCACACTCACTATATTTTTTCCCAGGTGAGGGGACTGGAGGGAGTCAAGGAGTAGTACAGTGCCATCTCAGAATAGTGATGCTGAACGGTATCCCTCACACACTCTGACACATTTTACTCAGTATATTCACACACAGTTCTCTCTTCCAGGTAAGGGGAGTGAAGGGAGCCACAGAGCACAGTTCCTCTCCTACAAGGTTAGTGGCTGTTTCTTTCTAGCATGCTTAACCTGTCTTCTTCAGCTAACTGAAGCTATGAGTGGCTGAGAAATGGCTGCATATGGAATGAAAATGAGGGCAGCACAACAGCACGGGGTGTGTATTAATGTGCTCCTCTCATACCCATGCAGACACTATTTTTTTCACCCCAAAATTTATTGTTACTGGGTATTTTTGGTTACAAAACAACCACATTGGTGATGGCTGGCATCCAGCCCTGACACTCTGCAGTCAACTGACCCAGGAGTGACCCACCAATTGCCACATGGTACCATGACTCCAATATACTCAAATTTTGGGTTGCACGTTGGACACCATGGGTTGTTCCAACCCTGGGACGCTAAACGCGTTTGGACAGAAATGGCGGTACCAAAGCACACATGTTGAGGCTACTTAGGTCAACCCCTTTGTCTCCTTGGGACTATAAATACCAGGTGAACGGACACTTGTTGAGGGGTTCAGGGAATGGTGAAGGGTGGTGTCGGGAGCAACAGGTCTGGTCTGGGAGCACAGTCGTCCCTTAACATTCCCTTCACAGGGGTTACTTAACAATAGACACCCGTGAATGTTAAGTTCCCACAAATATCTGCTGCCCTACCTTGACCACTGCCCTTTTCCTAACTAATGGAACACCATATGTGTATCATCAGAAGCATTATAATTGGTACAAAAACCCGATTGACCCTGCAATGGGCCAAGTGTGTGTGTGTACCTTGAGGTCCAGATGGGCTATGTTGTGGGCGTGCAGAAACCTGAGCGCCGCGAGGATGTTGGTCATGTAGCGCCGCACCGCCTCCTCGCACAGACTCTCCTCCTCGTCAATCACCCGCTGCAGCTCGCCGCCCTCAGCCCTGCAGGCAAGGGGGGGTTATTACCATCATTATTTGTAGTAGTAGTACAGTAGAAGTTTTACCTTTACTACTTCTACTATTAATATTCTTATTACACAAACTATATTACTATAAATTACCAAAAATATGATAAATTTGAATAGAAGAATCACGCAGAGCAATAGAGAGAAAAATCATGGGTCGCACAAGGAGAGACGGGGAGTGAACATCATGGAACAGGGAACAGATAAAGGTTGAAGATATTTTAGTGACTATGAGGACTAACAAATGGACTTGGGAAGGCCACATCATGGGTGAAACAGATGACAGATGGACAACCTAGGAATTGTATGTGAGGGCAGACAGAGGACCTGAAGAGATATAGAATAAGAAACTTTGCTGGGGCAGTATGGAGTGAACCACCACCAAACAGAGAACCAGGTGGAGAATTAAAATAAGAATCTTTGCCATAGCCAGAGTAAGATGGAGTACACTAACACCAGACAACCAGGTAGAGAGATGAAATTAGAACCTTTGCCAGAGCAGGATGGAGTACACTAACACCAGACAGAGAACCAGGGAGAGAGGTTGAATTAGAACCTTTATCAGAGAAGGATTGAGTTCACTAACACCAGACAGAGAACCAGGTAGAGAGATTATATTAGAACCTTTACCAGAGCAGGATGGAGTACACTACCACCAGACAGAGAACCAGGTAGAGAGATGAAATTAGAACCTTTACCAGAGCAGGATGGAGTACACTACCACCAGACAGAGAACCAGGTAGAGAGATGAAATTAGAACCTTTACCAGAGTATGATGGAGTACACTAACACCAGACAGAGAACCAGGTAGAGAGATGAAATTAGAACCTTTACCAGAGAATGATGGAGTACACTAACACCAGACAGAGAACCAGGTAGAGAGATTATATTAAAACCTTTACCAGAGCAGGATGAAGTACACTACCAGACAGAGAACCAGGAGAGAGATGTAATTAAAACCATTGACTGAGCAGGATGGAGTACACTAATATCAGACACAGGTGGAAGACGTTGGGAAAGGTCTTAATTCTGCAGTAGATTAGTATATAATGACTTAAGGGGGGGTTGCCTTAAAATTAAAACATATACATTTACTTATTCTTGAGATAAATAAATAAGAGTTAGGATTTTGTTTTAAGTTAGAGGATGTTAATGGAGAGAAGAACAATGGTTTAACGGAAGAGGTACTGATAGAAAATGGGGTTAGGGTTGCCGGGGGTGAGGTTTAAGGGGGCTACTCTAAAATTAAGGGAGATGGGGTTAGGGTTGGTGGGGGTGAGGTTTAAGGGGGCTACTCTAAAATTAAGGGAGATGGGGTTAGGGTTGCCGGGGGTGAGGTTTAAGGGGGCTACTCTAAAATTAAGGGAGATGGGGTTAGGGTTGCCGGGGGTGAGGTTTAAGGGGGCTACTCTAAAATTAAGGGAGATGGGGTTTGGGTTGGTGGGGGTGAGGTTTAAGGGGGCTACTCTAAAATTAAGGGAGATGGGGTCTGGTTTGCCTACAGATAGTTAAAGTAAAGATGAAAACTTACAGATCACTTAAAATGCTTTAGTTGACCTTTCTGCGCACTGTTTTCTCTCATCAAATATTGAAAGGAGTGAGTGAAGGACATTCAAGGGCGTCACACCGAGGGAGGGGTGGAGGGTGTCTATTGAACCGTGGGACTTCTAGAAAATGAGAGGGGGTCGGGGGCGGTGTAGTTGTGGGGAGCAATACACTTCACTTAACACTCAAACACTATATCAAGAATTTAAGTCATTCACAAGGACGTCACACCGAGGGAGGGGTGGAGGGTGTCTATTGAACCGTGGGACTTGTAGAGAATGAGAGGGTGGGGGGTAGGGAAGGGATAAGGGAGGGTCGCAAAACTACCCCCTCAAAAGTGTGATATTCTTTTTTCTTTGGGGGGGAAGGTTGTTTGAAATGTGTCAGGGAAGGGATAAGGGAGGGTCGCAAAACTCGCAATACTGCCCCCTCAAAAGTGTGATAGTCTTTTTTCTTTGGGGGGGAATGGTTGTTTGAAATGTGTCAGGGAAGGGATTAGGGAGGGTCGCAAAACTACCCCCTCAAAAGTGTGATGTTCTTTTTCTTTGGGGTAAGGTTTAAGGTTTGAAATGTGTCAGGAAGGGATTAGGGAGGGTCGCAATACTGCCCCCTCAAAAGTGTGATATTCTTTTTTCTTTGGGGGGGAAGGTTGTTTGAATTGTGTCAGGGAAGGGAGTATGAGGGTCGCAATACTGCCCCCTCAAAAGTGTGATATTCTTTTTTCTTTGGGGGGGAATGGTTGTTTGAAATGTGTCAGGGAAGGGATTAGGGAGGGTCGCAAAACTGCCCCCTCAAAAGTGTGATATTCTTTTTTCTTTGGGGGGAAGGTTGTTTGAAATGTGTCAGGGAAGGGATAAGGGAGGGTCGCAATACTGCCCCCTCAAAAGTGTGATATTCTTTTTTCTTTGGGGGGGAAGGTTGTTTGAAATGTGTCAGGGAAGGGATTAGGGAGGGTCGCAATACTGCCCCCTCAAAAGTGTGACGTTCTTTTTAGGGGGCTCTCTGAAACGTGTGACACTGTGACGGGGGGGTGGGAGGGCATTTCTCGTTACGTGCTTAACCCACTGCTCTCATGTTCTAACCTTCAAACCTCCCGGACAACCATAGGAAAGATGCAGAGATGAAAATAAGTGTAAAAATAGGGATGAAATATGTGCCGTAACCCGTCCGGCCGCGGTAGGTGAGTAGCCCAGTGCAACTCAATGTGAGAAAAAAAAAAAAAAAAAAAAAACAGGGGGATCGTGTATATTCCCTTGCCTTTTAGCGACCCTAACCCGGTAGCAACGGGGGTCATGTTTCTTAATGGTCCCTCTAAGCGAGAAAAATGAGAAAAATCATCACTCACACAAACCATTTCATAATATATATCTAAGCATTTGTGATCAGTTTATGTATCATCTATTTTGGGGGTTTAAATCATGGCACAAATTTGGCCTGTCGCTGCTACACGGTAAAGCCACAAATTTGTCCCGTCGCTGCTACCGGGCTAAGGACCAAAAAGGGATTAGTAAAAGACCTATGACAACATAAAAGCAGTGTGCTATGTAGGAAAGGACATATGACGGGGTGCATCGACGGAATCTTCACCGGAACCAGCAAAGAGAGTTGACTTACAGCTCGAGGACCAGGACGATCTCTGAGGCCGTCTCGTACAGCTGGTGCAGGGACACGATGCGGGAGGAGGGGCGGGCCAGCAGCAGCACGGCAGCCTCGTGCAGGATCTCGTGGCGCACGTCCTGGGCACGCCGCCGCTTCCGCATCACCTTGGCGGCGAACCATGTGCCCGAGCGGAGGCAGCGCGCCCGACGCACCGCCGCGAACTTGCCCCTGGTGGGAGGGAAGGGAGAGGGTAAGGGCCACATCGTCACCCTCATAAAATAATCCCCTAAGTCATTTTTCAGCTTTTTCCAGGTTTTTGTAATACCCTACGCCCCTGTCCACCCAGCAGTGAATGGGTACCAGGTATTAATCGGGGGTTGTGTCCCGTCTCCTGGGGTCTGTTCCCTTCTCCTATAATTCCTTCCCCTTCTGTCTCTCTCCGGCATATGACCACAGATGTTGCGCCGACTAAACGAAACTTTCCAAAACTTTCCAGGTTTTTGTCTACATCAACTTTTTAACACTTGACGCCCGTTTTTGAATAGTTGCCTTCGTCATTCAGGGTTCGAGTGTTCTAGAATTGGCCTTTTCATTTCTGCCTAAATATTAAGTCAAATGAGATAATGACAGTTCTTTTCTGATTTCCTGTAAAGTAGAAAATATAGACTTAGGCGGTTCAGTCAATCTACTACTACTACTACTACTACTACTACTACTACTACTACTACTACTACTACTACTACTACTACTATTACTACTACTACTACTACTACTACTACTACTACTACTACTACTACTACTATTACTACTACTACTACTACTATTACTACTACTACTACTACTACTACTACTACTACTACTACTACTACTACTACTACTACTACTACTACTACAATAATAATGCAGTTCCGACTAATATTCTTGTATCAATATCTTTACACACACACACACACACACACACACACACACACACACACACACACACGGGTGATGATAAAGGCGTAGCGTGATAGCGTGATGATGAAGGAAAAAAGAAGAAAAAAAAGGTAAAAGGAGGAAATAGGAGGAGGAGGAGGAGGATAAGACGAAAATGAGAGAGAGAGAGAGAGAGAGAGAGAGAGAGTTAAAAAAAAAGAGGAAAGGAAGATGAAGGAACCAACCACAATCAATACTTCTTGGCGCCTCTTCACGCGTCCTCACCACCACCACAATCACCACCACCACCATCACCACCACAATCACCACCACCACAATCACCACCACCACCACCACAATCACCACCTCCAACAACAACAAAAACACACCAAGAACTAAATTATCAAGCGTGTAATCATGACAAAAAAAAAAAAGTGTGTTCACGTGTACCTGTGTGTGTGTGTGTGTGTGTGTGTGTGTGTGTGTGTGTGTGTGTGATGATGTCAGCGGCCCTCGAAAAAAAAAAACGGTCAGGTCACACACACACACACACACACACACCCACACACACACACACACACACACACTGCATTCCCCCCCCTCCCCCCCCCTCCATAGACACATTGTTCCTGTTACCCACCTCCCTTTGTTATTATTATTATTATTATTATTATTATTATTATTATTGGGTGAATGTGAACCGGAAGTGACTAGAGGAAGACTGAAGGGAAAGGATGAACAACAGGTTAGTCTTGTTGGTGTAGAAAGTGGAGAGAGAGAGAGAGAGAGAGAGAGAGAGAGAGAGAGAGAGAGAGAGAGAGAGAGAGAGACGGAATCAGCCTGGCCATCAAAACACACACACACACACACACACACACACACACACACACACACACACACACACACACACACACACACACACACACACACACACACGAGAGAGAGAGAGAGAGAGAGAGAGAGAGAGAGAGAGAGAGAGACGGAATCAGCCTGGCCATCAAACACACACACACACACACACACACACACACACACACACACACACACACACACACACACAGCAAAAAAGTAAGTTAGAGCTGGAGGCATCCCTTTGACCCTCCCCCTCCCCCCCCACACACTCCCTTCATTTTTTTTTTCCTTTTCCTCCCTTCTCCACTTTTTTTCCCTCCCTTTTCTTTTTTCCCCCCATCTTCGTCTTTTCCCTCCCTTCCTTCCTCCTTCTCTTTTATTATTCTCCTTCCCTCTCTCTGTCTTTTCCTTTCTTTTTCCCCTTTTTTTCCCTCCCTCTTTCCCCATCATCCTTTACCTAATTTCCTCCTTTCATCCCTCCCTTCTTTATTTTTCCTTTCTTTTCTCCTCCTTTCCTCTCATTTCTTCCTCCTCCTCCTCCTTTCCTTATCTCCTTATTTTCTTCTTTTCCCTTTCTTATGTCCTTATTTAACTTTTATTCTTTTCTTCCTTTCCTTAATCCATTTTTGCTTTTCCTTCCTTCCCTTCCTTTTTTTCATCTTTCCTCTTTTTTTTCCTCCGCTTCATTTTTATTTCATCCTTTCCTTCTTCCCTTCCTTTCTTCCTTCTTTCCCTTCTTCCCCTCTTCCAAGACTCTAAAGACTTCTGGGGAAACGTCCGTCTCTCTCTCTCTCTCTCTCTCTCTCTCTCTCTCAACTGTGAGAGAATGGAAGGAGAGAAGGTGGAGACGAGAGAGAGAGAGAGAGAGAGAGAGAGAGAGAGAGAGAGAGAGAGAGAGAGAGAGAGAGGTTATATATATATTTTTTTCTTGTCCTTTCATGGTAGTGACAGAGTTATGGTAATGGGAACTTTTGTTATTAGAGGAAGAAGAAGAAGAAGAAGAAGAAGAAGAAGAAGAAAAAGAAGAAGAAGGAAGAGAAGAATGAGGAAGAGGAGGAGGAGGAGGAGGAGGGGGAGAAATAGTGCTGGAAGAGTATGACGGAGGAGGAAGGAGGAAAATAATGTGTAAAAGGAGGAGGAGGAGGAGGAGGAGGAGAAAAAGAAGAAAGTGCTGGAAGAGTGAGGTGGAGAAGGAGAAAAGAGGAGAAAGATAATAATGTGGTGGAGAAGCAAGAGGAGGAGGAGGAGGAGGAGGAGGAGGAATAGTGTTGAAGGAGACTTGTTGACACAGTTCTTGGGGTGAAGTAAGGGAAATCTTGTTCTCTCCTCCTCCTCCTCCTTTCCCTCTTTCCTCACCTTCCCTGCCTTTCCTTCACACTTTTATTTCCCTCCTAAATTCATCCTCATTCTTCTTCCCTCTTTACCACTCCTCTTTCCTTTCTTTCCTCCAACTTTCCCTCTCCATCTACTTTCTTTACGCCTCCTCCTCTTCTCCTCTCTCCCTCAGCCCCCCCTCTTCATCTCCTTTCTCTTCTTCCTCTTTCTTCAGAGAAAATAATTTCACTGGTGGAAAAACATGTCTGCCTATTTGACATGTCCCATAAAGACATTTAGCAACAACTGGAAGAACATGTTTAGCACAGCTGAGATGTGTCCGGGCTGAAATTAAGGACAGGATCGTACTGCTACGAGACGGTGCGAGCAGCACGCTGGTGCCGGCCCATGACGGTCCCGTGCAGGGCCGGGCCGTTTACGTGCTGGTGTACTGGGAATACGCATGCTGGTGCCGGCCCGTTACGGTCCCGTTCAGGTACGGTCACGCGCCGTAAACGTGCTGGTGGAGTGTGAATCGCTGGCGGCAGCCTTGCCCAAGAGCTAAAGCACTCGGTCGGTCTGTCGACGAGGACTGGCGTGTGTCTAGGCAACCTCGTAATGAGTCAATAGGCTTTCTGTTGCCTGCATTTCCATGTTTCCTCGTCCCCCCTGTGCTTTCCTTTTCTCTTCCTCCCCGTTCTCCCAACTTCCCAAATTCAGTCGAAAGGGTCGAAAGACTTCAAGAAGGACTCGTTAAATCTTGAAGAGCAAGTTAAACATCATGTGGATTCCTACCACTACCACTACTACTACTACTACTACTACTACTACTACTTCGTTTCTTAATATATTTCTTACTTTTGTTTTATTAAAATGGAACTAAGAATGCTGTGGACACACACACACACACACACACACACACAGAAGGGGGAGGACAGTAACCTTAAACCCCTCAACTGGGAAAGTGATCAACCTCTCTCTCTCTCTCTCTCTCTCTCTCTCTCTCTCTCTCTCTCTGCAAGTTGTCAAGAAGACTTGGAAAGAATATATAAACAAAATAATTTTATTATTATTATTAATTATTATTATTATTAATAGTAGCAGTAGTAGATGCTATGATGGTGGTGGTAGTGATATACTCTGCGCGCACACACACACACACACACACACACACACACACACACACACACAGGTATACAATGAAAGGCTCAGTGAAACTATCCATGAGTGAATTACTGCATTGAGAGAGAGAGAGAGAGAGAGAGAGAGAGAGAGAGAGAGAGAGAGAGAGAGAGAGAGAGAGAGAGTCCTTTCACAGCTTGAGACTTGCTCTATTCTATACCGTTATGAAGAACCAGCCTTTTCCTCTCTCTCTCTCTCTCCGTTCCTTGCTCCTGAAAGGTCATGTGTATAACCCCTGAATAAGAAGAGAGAGAGAGAGAGAGAGAGAGAGAGAGAGAGAGAGAGAGAGAGAGAGAGAGAGAGAGAGATAGCACAGTGATCTTGACACTGATGACATAAACAGTGCCCTCTCTCTCTCTCTCACACACACACACACACACCTGTACCGCATTCTCCAGTTCTTTGTTCAAGCTTGTCCGCCTGATAACTGATGTGACGTCACGAGGCCCCCAGGTGTGTGTGTGTGTGTGTGTGTGTGTGTGTGTGTGTGAGAGAGAGAGAGAGAGAGAGAGAGAGAGAGAGAGAGAGAGAGAGAGAGGAATTGATATAGATAGATCGAAAAAATGGATAGAAAAATATATACAGAATGAAAGAAAGTGATGAATTGATATAGATAGATCGAAAAATGGATAGAAAAATACAGACAGAATGAAAGAAGTTGAGGTAAAAGAAATGAGAGAAAATAGAATGGAGGAGGAGGAGGAGGGGGACTAAACGAAACAAAGGAGGAAAAGAGAGAAGAAAAATAAAATAATGGAGGGAGTGTTGAAGAGGAGGAGGAAGACTAAACTAAATTAAGAAAGAAAGAAAAAAAAACGCATAATAAAAGGAATGCAGGGAGAGGAGGTTAGGAATGGGGGGAGGCAGGCAGGCAGGCAGAGGCAGGTCATGAGAGAGAGAGAGAGAGAGAGAGGCGCCGCGGGCAGGGTCGGTCTCTCACCCTCATCACCGCCGCCGCCGTCACCGTCTCCCCTGCCAGACGTATGACCCAACATTTTTGTCTCGGTTTCTGGCAGCAAATCAACAAATAAAAGCCGATTCTTAAGACTAATCAGTTCATTCCACTTGCCGTTTGTCCATAGCAAAAATTATATACAGATTGCAAAATGCGTAAATATATAATTATTGTTGATACGTGGGATTAACGTTGTAATTCCTTTTGTATTTCGTTATAGGAACACTTTATTTTTCTAATGACTTAGCGGTTTACAAATTCTTCCCTCTTCGTCTGTTCCCTTGACATCAGTTTCATCCGTATCAAAAGCTCTCCTCCCTCCTCGACCGTTCCCTTTGCTTCAGTTCCAGCAATGTTACAAGCTCTCCCTTCCTCGGCCATTCCTTGATACCAGTTCCAGCAATATTACAAGCTCTCCCTTTCTCAACCGTTCCCTTGACATCAGTTCCAGTAATGTTACAAGCTCTCCCTCCTCGGCCATTCCTTGATATCAGTTCCAGCAATATCACAAGCTCTCCCTTCCTCAACCGTTCCCTTATCAGTTCCAGCAATATTACAAGCTCTCCCTTCCTCAACCGTTCCCTTGACATCAGTTCCAGCAATATTACAAGCTCTCCCTTCCTCCACCGTTCCCTTATCAGTTCCAGCAATGTTACAAGCTCTCCCTTTCTCAACCGTTCCCTTGACATCAGTTCCAGCAATATTACAAGATCTCCCTTCCTCAACCGTTCCCTTGACATCAGTTTCAGCAATATTACAAGATCTCCCTTCCTCAACCGTTCCCTTGACATCAGTTTCAGCAATATTACAAGATCTCCCTTCCTCAACCGTTCCCTTGACATCAGTTCCAGCAATATTACAAGATCTCCCTTCCTCAACCGTTCCCTTGACATCAGTTTCAGCAATATTACAAGCTCTTCCTTCCTCAACCGTTCCCTTGACATCAGTTTCAGCAATATTACAAGCTCTTCCTTCCTCAACCGTTCCCTTGACATCAGTTTCAGCAATATTACAAGCTCTTCCTCAGCCGTTCCCTTGACATCAGTTCCAGCAATATTACAAGATCTCCCTTCCTCAACCGTTCCCTTGACATCAGTTTCAGCAATATTACAAGCTCTTCCTCAACCGTTCCCTTGACATCAGTTTCAGCAATATTACAAGCTCTTCCTCAGCCGTTCCCTTGACATCAGTTCCAGCAATGTTACAAGCTCTCCCTTCATCAACCGTTCCCTTGACATCAGTTTCAGCAATATCACAAGTTCTCCCTTCCTCAACCGTTCCCTTGACATCAGTTTCAGCAATATCACAAGCTCTCCCTTCCTCGGCCATACCTTGACATCAGTTCCAGCAATATCACAAGCTCTCCCTTCCTCAACCGTTCCCTTGACATCAGTTTCAGCAATATTACAAGCTCTTCCTCAACCGTTCCCTTGACATCAGTTCCAGTAATGTTACAAGCTCTCCCTTCCTCCACCGTTCCCTTATCAGTTCCAGCAATATTACAAGATCTCCTCAACCGTTCCCTTGACATCAGTTTCAGCAATATCACAAGCTCTCCCTTCCTCGGCCATTCCTTGACATCAGTTCCAGCAATATTACAAGATCTCCCTTCCTCAACCGTTCCCTTGACATCAGTTTCAGCAATATTACAAGCTCTTCCTCAACCGTTCCCTTGACATCAGTTCCAGCAATATCACAAGCTCTCCCTTCCTCGGCCATTCCTTGACATCAGTTTCAGCAATATTACAAGCTCTTCCTCAACCGTTCCCTTGACATCAGTTCCAGCAATATTACAAGCTCTCCCTTCCTCCACCGTTCCCTTATCAGTTCCAGCAATATTACAAGATCTCCTCAACCGTTCCCTTGACATCAGTTTCAGCAATATCACAAGCTCTCCCTTTCTCGGCCATTCCTTGACATCAGTTCCAGCAATATTACAAGATCTTCCCCTCAGCCATTCCTTGACATCAGTTCCAGCAATATTACAAGATCTCCCTTCCTCAGCCATTCCCTTGACATCAGTTCCAGCAATATTACAAGCTCTCCCTTCCTCAACCGTTCCCTTATCAGTTCCAGCAATATTACAAGATCTCCCCCTCAGCCAATTCCCTTGACATCAGTTCCACCACTATCGGTTGTTAGGCAGACCAAACCCGCTCCCAGCATAGAACTCTCCATGAACCACTTATTTGTGTTGAATCGATGGGTACATCCAACAGTGATTTCCTTTGTTGGCAATAGACAAGCACCAGTAGGAGAAAAAAAATAGTTACTGTAAGGGAAGTATGTGGGATTTAATAGCAGTAAGGGTTAGTAGAAGATAACAGCGATTGGAATGGAAGTAGTATGTGAAATTGTTAGTAATAGTATGGTGTTAGTAAGTCAAGGGAGGCATGATGGAGGAATTCAGCGAAGGGGAAAAATGCTCAGACGCTGCCTTTGTTTTTCGTTGGTAACACTGACGGCTCTCGGCAAGGGATAGCTTTGTTGTGAAGGTTTTCTAGTTGTGTGGTTTCATTGGAGGGTTTGGTCTTGGTTTTCAGTGATTCATTGTTCTCATTCGTGTTTGCATGGAGGCTATTTTATTATTATTAGTCATTATTGTGATCGTGATGAGTTTAATTCTGAATAATTGTGATTTGATTGGGTGGAATTTCTCTCTCTCTCTCTCTCTCTCTCTCTCTCTCTCTCTCTCTCTCTCTCAAGGCTGTCTTCATGGCCTTGGTTCATGTGTAAGAAAAGTGCTTCTTTTAACCCAATTGAGGAACACACGAGCTCGCCATTCACACACACACACACACACACACACACACACACACACACAGAAAGTTTAGATGATTTTGGTTTGTTTCGTTTTCCTGTTACTACTACTACTACTACCACTACTACTACTACTACTACTACTACTACTACTACTACTTCTGCTGCTAACGATAATAATAATGTCCTTTACCATACTGTACAGAAAGTTGATGTTTGTATGCTTACGTGAGAAAGAGTGAAGAGGAGGAAGAGGAGGAGGAGGAAGAGACGTATGAAGTGATGAGTTTAAAGGGAAGAAGTGAACGTACTGAGAGAGAGAGAGAGAGAGAGAGAGAGAGAGAGAGAGAGAGAGAGAGAGAGAGAGAATTTTTGCATAACTGGATAGCTCTAGTCTGTCGGGCGAGAAATGTTAAAATGCTTCAGTGTGTGTGTGTGTGTGTGTGAGAGAGAGAGAGAGAGAGAGAGAGAGAGAGAGAGAGAGAGAGAGAGAGAGAGAGAAAGAACAAAAGGAGAGTAAGAGAGGGAGATAAAAAAAAGAGAAGGAAGCCAGTTATTAAGTCTCAATTACGCCAG
>NC_066569.1:10146589-10156589 GCF_024679095.1 Eriocheir sinensis
TGCGAAAATAACTAAATGAAAGAAGGGAAGAATGAAGGAGTGACAAGAAATGAATGGATGAACTGACCTGGAAAACACACTTAGGAGGAGGAGGAGAAGAGGAGGAGGAGGAAAGAAAAAAAAAGTGAAGGAGGAGAGGAAGAGGAGTAAAGAAAATGCAAGTGGAGAAAGAGGAGTGATGAAAAGCAGATGGAGGAGAGGAGGAGGAGGAGGAGGAGGAAAGAAGGCAGGTGGAGGAGAGAGGAGGAGAAGTGGAGTAAAGAAAAATCAGGTGGAGGAAGAGGAGAGGTGGAGGACATGAGAAAAATAAAAGGTGGAGGAGAGGAGGAGGAGGAGGAGGGGTAAAGTTGAAAAAAAGCGGAGAAGCAGGAGAATTAGGTTGAAGAGGAGGAATAATATTAGGTTGAATTAGGTTGAAGAGGAGGAAGAGAAGGAGGAATAATATTAGGTTGAATCAGGTTGAAGAGGAGGAATAGAAGTAGGAATCTTAGGTTGAATTAGGTTGAAGAGGAGGAAGAGAAGGAGGAATAATATTAGGTTGAATCAGGTTGAAGAGGAGGAGGAAGAGGAGGAGGAGGAGGAATAATATTAGGTTGAATTAGGTTGAAGAGGAGGAAGAGAAGGAGGAATATTAGGTTGAATTAGGTTGAAGAGGAGGAAGAGAAGGAGGAATATTAGGTTGAATTAGGTTGAAGAGGAGGAAGAGAAGGAGGAATAATATTAGGTTGAATTAGGTTGAAGAGGAGGAAGCGAAGGAGGAATAATATTAGGTTGAATTAGGTTGAAGAGGAGGAAGAGAAGGAGGAATATTAGGTTGAATTAGGTTGAAGAGAAGGAGGAGGAATAATATTGAAAAAAAGCGGATAAGCAGGAGAATTGGGTTGAAGAGGAGGAAGAGAAGGAGGAGGTGGAAGGAGTGTACTACCAATAGATAACTAGATGGAAGACGTTGGGAAAGGCCTTTATGCTGAAGACCTAAGAATAGCTGATGATGATAATGGCAGAGAAGGGTTTATAGTCTCTCTCTCTCTCTCTCTCTCTCTCTCTCTCTCTCTCTCTCTCTCCGACTTCCATATTAGGGAGAGACAGTCATAGTATATTGTCTTCCTTCTCTTCCTCCTTCCTTCCTCCCTCCCCCTTACCTCCAGTCCACTGCCATAAGAGGAAAAGAACTTGTGTGCCGATATTAAATTCTCTCTCTCTCTCTCTCTCAAGTGAAGGACGTTGCGGAGGGACATTCTACTAGATTTCTACACACACACACACACATTCTCTTCCTTCTCTTCACACATTTTAATCACTTTCATCTTCTTTTCTTCCTCATCTTTGTCTTTCTATCATTTTCTCATCTTTTCTTCATCTACTCTTTCCTCTTCTTCTTTCTCATCCTTCTCCTCTCTTCGCATTCTTTATCCACCTCTTCTCTTCCTCCTCCTTCCCATCCACTCAACACTTCCTCTTATTCCACATCCTCCTCCACTTCCAACCCTATTTTTCCTCCTCCTCCTCATCCTGTTACCACCTCATCCCTTGTTCTTCCTCCTTTATCCCGTATCCTTTAACTAAATGAGGGGGAAGGGAGAGGGGGTGCAGGGGTCATTTAGAGGATGGGGAGGAGTGGGGAGCGATTGAGGGGAGTCAGAGTTGGGTGGGGCGGTGAGGAAGGGGAGAAGGGATTGTTGGTTTGAGGGATGGAGGGAGGGAGGGGTGTGTGATAGGTTAGGTTCGTCCGTTAGGAGCTGAAGAGAAGGGCATGGCTTTGAAGGGGTAAGGGAGGGGACATGGTTGGTTTAGTGGGGGTGAGAGGGGGGCGGGGTAAGGTAGGGGAGGGGTGTGGACAGCTTAGGAGGGGGTGAGGGAAGGGGGCTGATCAATTTATAAGGGGTAACGAAACGTGGGTGAAGAAAAGAGTGGGCAGCTTAGGGGGGGAGGCTGAAGGAGGGGGCATTGTCGATTTAGAAGGGGTGAGTGAGGGGGGCGGGGTCGATTAAAGGGGGTAGGGAGGATGGCGTGATAGGTTAGTTTTTTTGGGGGGGTGAAGAAAAGGGCGTTGGCAGCTTCGGAGGGGTGAGGAAAGGGCATGGGGTATGGGGGTGAGGGAGGGGGGGCAGGATTGGTTTAGCAGAGGGTAGAGGGGGGGGGGGGTTATTTGATAAGGGGTGAAGGAGGGTATGGTCGATTTAAAGGGGTGAGGGAGGGGGGCAGGGGTAAGTTTGGCATGGGGGGAGGGGGGTTAGCGAGCACCATGACCTAGCTTGGTTTCTTAATACGGCGCTGTCGGTTACTTGCCATTTACGGAACAGGTAGGCGGTCAGGTAAGCCGGCGTGGTGGTGGTGGTGGTGGTGAGGGGGGGGGGGGGGAGAGGGGTAAATTGGATAGCGGTGGTGAGGGGAAGCGAACACACACACACACACAAAAAAAAAAGGTTGTCATGCATATCTTTCTGCCTCCCATGGACAATCTCTCTCTCTCTCTCTCTCTCTTCATCCTCTTTATTAACACGAATATAACCTATAACCAGACCATATTCCTTTTCCTCTTCCTCCACTCTCTCTCTCTCTATCCCTATTGCATTTATTTTTATTTTTTGTGTTGTGAATAACTGAATCACACACACACCTTTTTCTCCTCCCTCCACCCCTTCACCTTTCCAACCTTTACCTGGGTGTGTGCGTCTAAAGGTGTCTCAGTACTCTACCTGTAAACCTATTACCTTTCCACCTGTACATTCCTTCGCGCCAACCGGTAATGAGGTCTTGTCCCAGCTCCCATTACGACCCGGCATATGACCACAGATGTTGCGCCGACTAAACGAAACTTTCCAACTTTTTCCCATTAGGACAGTTTTCTAAGGCCACAGAGACGATTAACCGGGCTTTCGTGAGTATTTTTCCCGTTCATGATGCAGAGGTCGTGTGTAAGACTATCAATAAGATCACAAAACAGTCCCTGAAAATCCCAGCACCTTCCACAAGAGGCTTTTGAAACAGGCGAAGTAAGGTGCCGACCAATCCGCTGCGACTGGTACGGATTTGGCCTTCACTGGTAGCCTGGTATATAGTCCCATGTCTTTCTCTGCCTCTGTGGTGGTGGGTAGTGGAGTGTTTCCCATGTGGTATTGGTGTGCTGGATATCCCTTCACTGGTAGCCTGGTATAGTCCCATGTCTTTCTCTGCCTCTGTGGTGGTGGGTAGTGAAGTGTTTCCCATGTGGTATTGGTGTGCTGGATATCCCTTCACTGGTAGCCTGGTATATAGTCCAAGGTCTTTCTCTGCCTCTGTGGTGGTGGGTAGTGAAGTGTTTCCCATGTGGTATTGGTGTGCTGGATATCCCTTCACTGGTAGCCTGGTAACATATAGTCCCATGTCTTTCTCTGCCTCTGTGGTGGTGGGTAGTGGAGTGTTTCCCATGTGGTATTGGTGTGCTGGATATCCCTTCACTGGTAGCCTGGTAACATACACTCCCAGGTCTTTCTCTGCCCCTGTGGTGGGTAGTGGAGTGTTTCCCATGTGGTATTGGTGTGCTGGATATCCCCTCCCATGGTGCAGGACTTTACATTTTTCTTCAGTGAATTGTAACAGCCATTTTTTGTTCCATTCCAGTAGCTTGGTGATGTCTAACTGTAGGAAATCCGCAGTCAAAGGGCTAAAAATGCGGGCTTGAGTTCCCTTGTGTTCTCCTATTCGTAGGTATCCTCCTCTCCCCCCCCACCACACACACACGCACACACCAATTTACCTGTTATAATTGCGTCTAGGGTCTACCTCCGTACCTACTCTACCTGTCAGCTAATATTACCCTGACACACCTTGCATTCCTTCACGCCGGCAAGTAATGATAGATCCTTTGTTGTGTGTGTAGCTGTGAAGGGAAAATGAGAAGCGATAGATAGATTAATTATAGATAGATTGATAGATAATATACAGCAAGAAGGAAGCAGAGGTGGAGATAATAAATGAGGTGGAGGAAAAACAGGTTAAAGAATAAAAACATTAGAGAAAAAAGATGATGTATTTAAAGCAGAGAGAGAGAGAGAGAGAGAGAGAGAGAGAGAGAGAGAGAGAGAGAGAGAGAGAGAGAGAGAGACGGAAGAGGCGAGGTAGGTGAAAAATAAGAGGTGGATGAAATACAGGGTAAAGAAAAGTGGAGGAAGAGGATGTATTTACCTTTAAATTCGAGTTTGATTAAGTGTTTTGCCTCACCCTTCTACCCTCTCACCTTTGTATACCAATGGCCTCATTTTTGAAACGTCACATTAGTCTTTGGTAACAATAATGTGGCTGATTGCTTCCTTTGACCCGTTTTTCAAGGTGTTTGTTGATTTTTCTATATATTTACGACAGAGTTTGTGCTATGTCTTATGTTCTTATGTCAACTTAACTGTGAAAATCTAACTCTTCTACGTAACTTCCCAGAAATGAAATTAAAAAGCCAAACCAGCCACAGAACTTAATAAATTCTACCGCATTTAAAAATCTCATGTATATTTTGACACCAGGTAACGAGTTCTTGGAGGTACACCTGTCTTATGTTCGCAAACCACTGTCCTAATTACTACTGACCTAGGTAAAAAAACAAACTGCGGAACATACATTAGCTTGGTTCAAAGGTCGTCAGTTTAAAAGACAGCCTTCATTTAGACTTTTACTTGCCCTTAATTATTCCACCTGTGACCTTAACTAATCACACATCCATCGCACCTGACCTTGTTAATTAGTGTTTACCTGTATGCACTAATTATCACACCTATCCTTGTTAATAACTAGTACCTCTCTACATTAACACCTGTCCTTAATTAGTGCACCTGTTTACCCTAATTATCATACCTGTCCTTATCAATTATTATCTGCATGTCTACACAATTTGCACCTGTCCTTCATTAGTGTTTACCTCTCTACACTAATTAACACACCTGTCCTTAGTCCACCTGTTTTCCCTAATTACCATACCTGTCTTTAAAGTATTAGTCTACCTGTTTACACTAATAACCACCCCTGTCCTTATGTCTACCTGCTCACACTAATTATCACACCTGTCCTCGGCGCCATATGACCCTGGCTGTTGCGGCGCCTAACCTCAATCACACCTGTCCTTAATCAGTGCACCTGGTACCCGTGACTCACCTGGCGAAGGGCGTATGCTCCACCTGGTAGTGTTGTGTAATGGGTTCCTTGCTGACCAGGTGCTCCAGGGCCGCGGGGGTGAGGTCCAGGTATCCCCCGTGGCTGTCCAGGAGCACCACGCCCGCACCCACGCTCTTCATGGTGCCAGGGGGCGTGGGTGTGGGTGGGTGCGAGGCTGGTATGGAATGGGTGGGTTTGCAGGTGGTATCAGAGAGTGTGTGTGTGTGTGTGTGTGTGTGTGTGTGTGTGTGTGTGTAGGTGTGGACGGCCTTCAGGTGTGTGCGTGTGTCTTGTGGTCAGTCAGTCTGTTGTTGGTCTACAGAAGCCTTGACTGAAACACTTCACACCCACTTTTTCCTCCCACTTCTACTCCACCTCGGCTTCCACTTGTATCTCCCTCTTCGACCTTCTTCGTGTACTCTTGTTTTGCCTTCCACTTTTTTTTCTGCCACTCCTATTAATCCACCTCTTCCACTTTTATCTTCCCCTTATTTTCTTCTTCAATCTGTATTTCGTCTTTATTCTCCTTTATTTTCTTCACCTCTTCTACCTTCCTGCCTTATATTTTATTTTTTCCTTGAGCTATTTCTTATGTTTCCTTGTTTATTCACGTTTCTCCTCTTCCTTTTCTTTAACATCAATTTATTTTGTAAGTTTTTGTAAGGTGTTAATAGTTCTCTTCCTTTCCTTTGTTTCTCTGATCCTTTCCCTCCTCCTCAATCTTCTTGCTTAATCACCGTCTCTTCTTCCCTCTTTCGAAGCACTCAGTCACTGCTCTTCACTATCAAAAGCACTCTCATTCACTCTTCTCCTCCTCACCCCTTTAACCGTCTGTCTGTCTGTCCAACCTTGACGGCTCTTGGTATGTCTCAAGTGGTAGAATGACACACACACACACACACACACACACACACACACACACGGCACTTAAGTCTTAACCCTTTCAACGGTCCCTCTGTACAACATCCGCCTCTTCTTTGCCCCTTTTTAAACACAGTTGCCAGTCGATGTGTTTGTGTAGAGAGGTGAGTTCCTCCTCGATTTTGACACTCCCTCTCTATCTTCTCTTCCTCCTCCCTTCTGCTCTGAGGGGAGGGAGGGATGGAGACGTGGGTGTGGGAGAAAAGGAGGGAGGGAGAGGCTGTTATGGAGGGTACGGTTTGAAAAGGAGGAACGGGCGTTGGTGTTCTGTAAGGTTCTCGGTTTTTCCACTTTAGTTTCTTGATTTTAGCACATACAATCACCGTTCACAGTCGCTCTCTTGCTGTTCTCCATGGCACAGCACACGCACACACGCCCATTGTCACACACGCACACACGGCTTACATACACACTGGGGGTTGGTAACACTGCGCTTCCTTCTCGTGGCTATGGCATTTAAAACCACTCCGTTACTATATGATTTTTTTTTGTCCCGCTCTTCGCCTTTGTTCCAGCCTCACACACACACGCAAGCACGGTCTGTTGGGCTGCACGTGGCTCCTCTCTCCCCCCCGGTGGCAGGGTGTATCGGGCGTGGTGTTAGAAGAAAGTTAAAGTCATGGGTTGGGGCGAGGCTGCGGCGTGCGTCCTCCACCGCTCTCAGTACGTGTGTGTCTGTCTTCCCCGGAGGAGTGGAGCCGCGTCCCGTACCCACGCTGCCGGTGACCTGACCCACACTGTCGTACCGGAAACTCTCTCTCTCTCTCTCTCTCTCTCTCTCTCTCTCTCTCTCTCTCTCTCTCTGACCTCAGGGAATCTGTTTTTGTCATTGATCATTTGCTTGTAATAAGTTCAAAAGACTCATCTTCAGCCATTCTTGTGTCCAGTCTTATTTCTTTGACCTCATTTTCTCCTTATTCTCTCTTCTCTCGTTTCTCATTCTCTCTTCCTCATTTTTGCTTCTGGTTCTTCACTTTAATAAACACCAAACTTAAACATTGCCGTCCCTCCAGCTCACACCATCCGATATGATTTTTATATTATTCACGAAAAATTGATCCTCTCTGAACTTACTGGGAGTCGGCTGAGGAGAGATGTTTCTGGGTGTGGTGGGGAAGAGATGCTGGGTATATCGGGGGAAGGATGCTGGAGGGGGAGAGATGCTGGGTATATCGGGATAAGGATTCTGGTGGTGGAGAGATGCTGGGTATATCGGGATAAGGATTCTGGTGGTGGAGAGATGCTGGGTATATCGGGATAAGGATTCTGGTGGTGGAGAGATGCTGGGTATATCGGGATAAGGATTCTGGTGGTGGAGAGATGCTGGGTATATCGGGATAAGGATTCTGGTGGTGCAGAGATGCTGGGTATATCGGGATAAGGATTCTGGTGGTGGAGAGATGCTGGGTATATCGGGACAAGGATGCTGGAGGGGGAGAGATGATGGGTATATCGGGACAAGGATGCTGGAGGGGGAGAGATGCTGGGTATATCGGGACAAGGATGCTGGAGGGGGAGAGATGCTGGGTATATCGGGACAAGGATGCTGGAGGGGGAGAGATGCTGGGTATATCGGGACAAGGATGCTGGAGGGGGAGAGATGCTGGGTATATCGGGACAAGGATGCTGGAGGGGGAGAGATGCTGGGTATATCGGGGGAAGGATGCTGGAGGGGGAGAGATGCTGGGTATATCGGGACAAGGATGCTGGAGGGGGAGAGATGCTGGGTATATCGGGGGAAGGATGCTGGGTATATCGAGGGAAGGATGCTGGAAGTAGTTTAAACATGCATGGAGATGGTAGTGATGATTGTGATGATAATGATGACGATGAGGATGACTTACTAACTACCACCTCCCAATCACCATCATCATCATCATCATCATCATCATCATCATCATCATCATTACCATCCGAATACAATAGTAACACGTAGTACATAATAGCCAGCATCCGGTAGTTAGAATTTGACTCTCTCTCTCTCTCTCTCTCTCTCTCTCTCTCTCTAAAGTGTGTGTGAGAGAGAGAGAGAGAGAGAGAGAGAGAGAGAGAGAGAGAGCATACACCGCTACCTTTCCTTTGATAAGTTAGTATGGGCTTTTGGCTTTCAATTAAAACTCTCTCTCACAATAAGAATAACCAACAAACGTAGTATTTTGCGCTTTTTTAATCATCATCGTTGCCATTGTCACTATCATCATTATCATCCCAATATATCACCTTCCGGAGGTTCATCATCATCATCATTCATTCTCTAGAAAGGCGAAGGGTGCGTGGAGGCAGGATCGAGGTTTATAAATGGATGAAGGGCTTTAATAAGGAGGATATTCATAAGGTTCTGTTGGTAAGAGAACCGGGTAGGACACGAAGTAATGGGTTTAAACTGGATAAATTCAGATTCAACAGGGACATAGGCAAAAATTGGTTTACTAACAGATTTGTAGATGAGTGCCAACACAATTGTCACATTAAAAAATAGATTAGATAAATTCATGGACACATTGGACAGTGATATTAGGTGGGGTTAGATTCACGGGAGCTTAGGTTCAAAGGAGCTGCCCATCGGCCTCTTGCAGACTCCTACGTTCTTTTGTTCATATGTTCTTATCATCATCACATAGTAAAAACTGTAAAATCACAACAACAAACAAAACAACAACAACAGCAATGAGAACAACAACAAGAATAATTACAAATGACTAGGCCGGAAGGAAGGGGCGTCACAATTGCATTCAACATTGCGGGAAAAATCCTGGCTGGTCGTCGTCGTAGTCCTCCTCCTCCTCCTCCTCCTCCACCATAATCCGCTTGAGAAAAAAAAGATAAAACTATACTCGGGTTCATAGCGAGGAACTTTGAGTGTAAGACCCATGTGGTAATGTTGTCTTTGTATGACATTGGCAAGACCTCACCTTGCATACGCAGTGCCCTTCTGGTCCCCTAACTACAGGAAGGACATTGAATTACTGGATAGATTTCGGTGACGCGCTGCATTGAGGGCTTTACCTTATGCAAAACGACTTAACAACTTCACTTCTAAGCGTTGGGATAGAGAGGACTACGCGGGGATTGGCTACAAGTCTTCATATACCTTAACAAGAGGGGAGTATCAGGACACCTCTCTACCCGGAATTGACCTCTCCTTTGACCACTCTTCTCTACTCTCTTGTAAGAACAGTGATTAGCGGGTTTTTTTTTTTACAGCAAAGGAGACAGCATAAGGGCACACAAAAAAGGAAACAAAAAAAAAAGCCGCTACTCGCTGCTCCAGTAAAGAATCCGAAGAGGTGGCCGAAAGAGCAGTCATTTACGTGGGCTGTTTTGTTTTCATATGTTTTTCTTGCCCCAGAGCTGCTTCCTTTACTGTGGAAAAGATAAATTGTCGATCACTCCAATTTTTTGCACTGAAACCAACCTGAAAACTAGACACAACGGGCAACCAATTCAAGTAACAACGGGCAACCAATTCAAGTAACAACAGGCAACCAATTCAAGTAACAACAGGCAACCAATTCAAGTAACAACGGGCAACCAATTCAAGTAACAACAGGCAACCAATTCAAGTAACAACAGGCAACCAATTCAAGTAACAACGGGCAACCAATTCAAGTAACAACGAGCAACCAATTCAAGTAACAACGGACAACCAATTCAAGTAACAACGGACAACCAATTCAAGTAACAACAGGCAACCAATTCAAGTAACAACAGGCAACCAATTCAAGTAACAACAGGCAACCAATTCAAGTAACAACAGGCAACCAATTCAAGTAACAACAGGCAACCAATTCAAGTAACAACAGGCAACCAATTCAAGTAACAACGGGCAACCAATTCAAGTGACGCGATGCAGTACAGACGTCGGCATGCAGGATTTTTTTCTTCAAGGTTCTTCAAGATTCAATGCCTCTGCTCAGTTCCGTCACCTTGGCTAAAGATTCCTGAGGTGGCTGCC
>NC_066569.1:10164089-10191589 GCF_024679095.1 Eriocheir sinensis
CCAGCCAAGTAGCCGACTCACACACACACACACACACACACACACACACACACACACACACACACACAGGACCTCTAGAAAGGTATACAGATGTTTATTTATTTTATTGACCGTCGCCGACCATAAAACTCGCAACAGACTTATATAAGGGCGGTATTACAACATACTTTCGCTTCTTACATCAGCTATTTCTAAAGGTCAAAGAAAGGGTCAGTCGGATTCTAATGAGTGTTTCTTCAGGTTCACGGTACAGAAGAAGGGTCACACTACCACCAGGGTCATAAAACTACCCCTGGAAATGCCCACAACTCCTACGAAAGCCTTGTCAAATGTGTGTTCTTGGGCGGCGAAATGTCTTAGAATACGGAACTAAGACGTTTGAACATACAGGAAAATATACTCTATGACTTAAAGAGATTTGGACAGTAAACACACTATCATTAAGACGATTAGATAACATTATAACATTCCCCCCCCCCCCCCCACCCCGCCCCCACACCACCTCACCTAACCCTTTCCCTCATGTCAAGTTGCACAGATTGTTTTTTTTTTGTCTTTATTTTAATTTTAAGAGATTTCCTCCCATTTTATCATCCGTCCTTTCTTCCCGCGTCTTCCTTCATATCCAAAAGACTGTGAAATATGCGAACTTAAAGGAACTGTTCCATTATTAGTTTTATTATTAACATCAAAAGTAAGGAGAGTTCGATTCCTCACTTCTGTAGATCATAACATAAGAGAATGTCTACTTAATACATTTCATCGATTGCCCAGTTACATCGAAATCAAAGACTGTTCTATTCCTTGTTCCTCCCCTTTCCAACCCTCCTTTCTCTCCCCACGTCAAAATCAAAGACTGTTCTATTCCTTGTTCCTCCCCTTTCCAACCCTCCTTTCTCTCCCCACGTCAGAATCAAAGACTGTTCTATTCCCTGTTCCTCCCCTTTCCAACCCTCCTTTCTCTCCCCACGTCAAAATCAAGGAGTATTCAATCTCCATTCCCCAATCCAACCTTTCCTTCTTTCCCCCGCCACCAAAATTATCAAAATCAAAGTGTTCAAACCCCTCTCCTGCCCTTTCCAACCCTTCTCTCTTTCCCCCACCATCAAAATTACCAAAATCAAAGTGTTCAAACCCCTCTCCTACCCTTCCCAACCCTTCTCTCTTTCCCCCACCATCAAAATCAAGGTGCAGTCGATCCCCTTCCTCCCATTCAACCCTCCTTTCCCCAAACACGATCCCCCTTCTCCCCCTTTCCAACATCCTCCCCCCCACACTTTCCCACTACCCGGCGGCGTAGAGTCGGGTCCACCTCTGCGCCTCCCTCTCGTACGCCCCTCTATCGGTTTTGTATTTCTCCGCGATGTCTCTCCGCCAGGGGTCCTCAGGGTTGGGGTCTGACAGCAGGGCGCAGATGGTAAGGATGACTGCAAAAGGACGAGAGGTAGAGGAGGTGGTGGATTAGTGAAGTGGGGAGGTGGAGTGGGGTGTATTGGAGGAGGAAGAGGAAATCTAGAGAAGTGGAAGAAATGAATGAGGGGAAGAAGGAGGAGGAAAATGATGATGATGATGAGGAGGAGGAAGTCTAGAGAAGTGAAAGGAATGAATGAGGGGGAGAAGGAGGAGGAAAAGGAGGAGGAGGAGGAGGAGGAGGAGGAGGAGGAGGTATGAACTGAGTTTAAATATTTCCATCTAAACAACAACCTCAAATTAAAAGATATCACCTTTATCGCAACGAGCATATCAGGAGCATTAAAAACAGTTGCAGCAATAGTAGTAGTAATTGTAGTAGTAGTAGTAGTAGTAGTAGTAGTAGTAATGGTGGTAGTAGTAGTAGTAGTAGTAGTAGTAGTAGTAGTAGTAGTGGGAGTGCTATATATATTTTTTACAGTTACGTACCACCTGCTATAGAGAGTGAAGGACACCAGTTGTTTTGCAGTATGTCCAGACAGATACCTCCTTCCGTGCTGATGTTGGGGTGGTAGATTTTAGTCGTGAACCACACCTGCAAGGAGCCGCCCAGGGGTTAATTAGGGGTTGCACCTGATCACCCTCCCCGCACCCCCGACATATCTAATCAGTCAGTCAGCCTCCCAGTCAGTCAGTCAGTACTAAGTCATTCACTCAGTCAATTGGTCAGTCAGTTTGAGCCAGTCAGTGAACCATTCAGTCAGTCAGTCAGTCAGTCAATTAGTCAGTTAGTCAGTCAGTCAGTCAGTCAGTCCTCATCCAACCACCATTCCCCCCTTCCCCCTTCCCCCCAGACGACCCCAACGCCCCTACATAGACCCCAACGCCCCCACATAGACCCCCAACCCCCAACACACAGACCCTCTTCCCCTCTCCTCCCCCCTTCCATCCCCTCTCCCCATCCCCCATACAGACCTTGGGCGGCTTGAAAGGGTAGTCGTCGGGGAAGTCAATCCTCAACTCGAAGAGGCCGCCTTGGAAGGGTGTGTCCTCGGGGCCTATGAGGGTGGCCTGGCAGTGGAAGGGGTCATTGTTGATGGGTCCGATGGAGCACTGACCGGGTGGATTCCTCTCCAACTCCCTCAACTCCTGCAGAAGGTGGAGGGGGTAGTAGTGGTGCTGGTGGAGTGGAGGGTCAAGGTGGAAGAGAGATGGTGGTGGTGGGGTTCAGGCATAAGGTGGAAGGTTAGGTTTGTTTGGTGATGGTGGAGGTGAGGATGAGGGCTGTAGGGTGGAACAGCAGTGGTGATGGTGATGGTGGTGATGATGGTGGTGGTTAGGCTAGTGGTGGTGGTGGTGATTGTGGTGGTTCTTTTGGGTAGGGGTTAGTGGTGGTGGTGGTGGTGGTAGTGGTGAGGATTGGGTTGTGGTAGAGGAAGGTTAACATCCACCTCAACCTCTTCAACTTTTTCTCAACCCCTAAAAACACAGAGATAACCACAACATCATCTCTCTGTTTCAACCCCTTCAACCTCTTCTTCAACCCCCTCACAAACCATAGTAAACAAAAACAAACAAAAAACAAAAACGTCAACCTCTTCTCAACCCCTACAAACACAAACATAACCACTTAATTTTTCTTTCCCAACCTCCTCAACTAACCCCTGTTCAACCTCTCCTCATCCCACACGCGAACAGTAGTATAACCAAGTCTCTTCCCAACCCCCTCAACCCTACAAACACAAAGATAACCACTTGATTTTTCTTTCCCAACCCCCTCAACTAACCCCTGTTCAACCTCTCCTCATCCCACACGCGAACAGTAGTCTAACCAAGTTTCTTCCCAACCCCCTCAACCCTACAAACACAAAGATAACCACTTAATTTTTCTTTCCCAACCCCCTCAACTAACCCCTGTTCAACCTCTCCTCAACCCACACGCAAACAGTAGTCTAACCAAGTCTCTTCCCAACCCCCTCAAGTAACCTCTTCAACCTCTCTTCAACCCTACAAACACACACATAACCACACCATCTCTATATCCCATCCCCTTCAAATAACCCCTGAAAGCTCTCTCCAACCCACACAAACACTTATAAGCACATCACCTATCCTTCTCAACCCCTCAACCCCACTTTCGTCCCCCTTCAACCCCCTTTCAGCTCCACTCTTCTTCAGTCTCCTCCTTCAACCCCCCTTCACCCCCTATCAACTCCCTTCGACCCCTGCAAACAAGTCAAACAATGATCTATTTTTAGTTTATTTTCTATCTCTTGTTTATTTGGTACGATTTCTTGGCTCATCTGGTACTGTTTCCTTGTCACCTGGTACTGTTTCTCTTTACTACTAATACTACTACAATTTACTGGTACTATTGCTTCTCTTTTTTCCTGGCTCTCTCCCCCTTCTTTCATTTCACTGATGTTAAAATTTCTTACATTTGATATCCCTATTTCTTCACATTTTCCTGTTTCCTTGTCACCCGGTAGATTTTCTTTTATCTGGCACTGCTTCCTGGTACTTTCCCTCCCCTGTCTGGCACTAGTTTTCTTTCCCTGGTACTGTATCCTTGTTGCCTGGTATACTGTTTCCCTCCCCCCCTGGTAGGCTTCTGTCTTAGGGCCGCTTTCACAGTCACTTCGTTTGTTTTGATCGTTACTAATAGCGACGATGGACGCTGTAGTTTTCCCCGTGAAACTGACCTATGGGGGGTGCAGAGGAAGCAAGAGGTGTTGAGAGTGTGTGGTAAGGTGCGGGGCTAGGCTAACCCCGCAGCCGCCACTACCCCATCGGCCAGTTTTACGTGGAAATACTTTAGCGGCGATAACAGCCATTGGTAACGATCAAAACAAACGAAACGACTGTGAAAGCGCCGTTACTCACCCTGTTTATCCGCTTGAGGGCCATGGTGGAGGTGTCGGCGGGGCGCGGACAGTCGGGCGGGCTGCGTGAGTCGGGTAACCTTCCCTCTCCGGCCTCACCTCACAGACTGCGATAAGGGGGTGATAAGGACCGTGGCGCAACTTGGCTTCATGGAAATAGATAGGAAGAGGAGATACAAGGAGACCTTCTACTTCACCCTGTCCCTTTGCCCTCCTCCATGTCCTCCTCTCTTCTGCAAGAACGCAAGGAGTCTGCAAGAGGCCGCTATGGTTATACAAGGCAGCTCCTGTGCACCCAACCCCACCTTACCTCACTGTCTATGAACTTATATTTTCTCTTTCTGAATATGTCTTTTGTCAGTGGGCGTTAGCAGTTTCCAAGAGGAGGCCGAGCCGTGGGGAATAGCAGAAAATGATCTTATGTTTGCCCTTCTTTTACCAAGAGCGTGGGGTATCATTGAGGACCTAATGAAAGAAATACTTGAGTGTGGCCTTTACTAACGCGAGTCTTCTAAATCTATATATCTACGTAGGCTGAGGCCGGTATTTTAAGACACCTACGTTCCTCACATCAATTATTTATAAAGGTCAAAGAGGGTATCAGTCGGGTTCTAATAAGTGTTTCTTTAGGTTCACGGTACAGAAGAAGGGTCACACTACCACCAGGGTCATAAAACTACTCCTGGAAATGCTGCAAACTCCTAGGAAAGCCTTGTCAAATAGGTGAACTTAGGCGCCGAAATGTTTTAATCCGGTAGCAGCGACGGGCCAAATTTGTGGCTTTACCGTGTACCAGCGACGGGCTAAATTTTTGCCATGATATAAACCCCCCAAAAAAACAGATGATGCTTAAATTGATCACAAATGCGTTGATATATATTATGAAATGGTTTGCGTGGGTGATGATTTTTTCTCATTTTTCTCGCTTAGAGGGACCATTAAGAAACATGGTCCCCGCAGCTACCGGGTTAAAATACTGCCCTTCCCATTTTCTGTGCTAATTGACCGCCTCCACACCCACCTCGGTCATCTCGTTGGTGAGCCCCGTTCTCTGGTTCTTTTCTATCGTATTGGACACGTTAGGTTTTCGTCCAAAGGTGGTGGGGTAGTAAAAAGCTCAAGAACCACTGGTCTGTAGCGAGGGTGTCTGTTGGGCTGCCGCTACTGCTGATGGATTACGTGTGTCAGGACAGGATGAAACAAAAGAAGGGTCCTGTCATGAGCTCCGTGGACGATTCCATTATTCTTGCTCTCCAACGGGTCAGTGTACAGCATGAGATCTTCAGAAGTCCAGACCGTTTCAAGAACCCCACAGCTCCTCCCCACCCACCTCATCTTTCGGCAACGTGGAGGAGGAGGAGGAGGAGGAGGCAGGAAATAAATAGAAGGCAAACACCATGAACTTGTAGAAAAAGGACATGGAAATATTACAGAACAGAAAGAAATAAGAGAAGACTATCCTGACTAACACTACAGCTGGCCAAACTTAGGGGGGGATACACATCTAAGTTCAGCCGGTGATCCTGGTCAGTTCCTTCATCTGAGAGGTACGGAAACACTGTCAGTAGAACCTGTTTCCTTGAAGTACCTGTTTAACCCGTTCGCTGGGATTGGCTTAGGGACGCTTTCACAGTCACTTTGTTTGTCTTGATCGTTACCAATGGCGGGGGTAGTGGCGGCTGCAGAGGAAAAGAGAGGTGTTGAGAGTGTGTGGCAGGGTGCGGGGCTAGGCTAACCCCGCAGCCGCCACTTCCCCATCTAGGCCAGTTTGACGGAAATACTGTAGCGGCGATAACAGCCATTGGTAACGATCAAAACAAACGAAACGACTGTGAAAGCGCCCTTAGTCGCTGGTCTTTGTATCCTCTCTAACAAGAAGGAGGAGGAGGAGGGAGGTGACGAGATAAGGAATACCATGTAAGTTCGTACGTACCGGTAATAAACAGGTGACACACACACACACACACACACACACACACACACACACACACACACACACTCTCTCTCTCTCTCTCTCTCTCTCTCTCTCTCTCTCTCTCTCTCTCTCTCTCTCTCTCTCTCTCTCTCTCTCTCTCTCTTATCAATAATAGAATCATTGTTATCACCACCACCACCGCCACCACAACTAAAGTCCATCACCATCACTGTCCCGACGGAGCCCTGCGCGTGTAGAGGTTAGTGGCGTTGGAGTTAGTGAGAGAGAGAGAGGAGAGAAGGATGTTTACAGTGTCCCGAACGGGTAGACAGGAGGAACGAAGAAAGACGAGGAGGAGGAGGAGGAGGAGGAGGAAGAGGAGGAGGAGGAAGAGGAGGAGGAGGAGGACACGTAACACACACATTTGTTGCTCATCCAGTCAAGTATAAATAAGTGTGTGATGACTTGGGGAGGGGGGGGGGGAGGAGGGTGAAGGGGGGGGCGATGCATGCACTGTCTGGTTGTATATATATAAAGCTACCCCTCTCCCTACCTACTTACCCTTCCTACCCACCTCCCTCCCTTCCTACCCACTAACCTTTTTACTTACAACCTATACCTATCTACCTGTCCAATCAACCAACCCACTCACCCATCTCCCATTTACCTGGCTACTTACCTACACCTGCCTGCCCACCTCCCTACCAATCTACTTACCTTCATACCTACCTTACCAATCAACCAATCCACTCACCCATCTCAAAGGAAAGCGAAAGGAGGACCCACGGAGCCACACACTCTTACAGACATGGCGCCCCAGTGTAAGATATGCGACTATAGGTTCTGCGCGGAGGAGAGGCAGCCCCTGAGCCTTCCCTGCGGCCACACCTTCTGCAGCTCTTGTGTGAGGCGCTTCCTGAACTCCGGGCGCTCGCTTAAGTGCCCCACGTGCCGGAGGACCCACACCCTGGCTGAAGGCGCCGCGTTCCCCGTCAATTATGCTATCCTGGAAGACATTAGTGCCACCTCCACTCCAGATGAAACTCCAGACCCGTCTCTTCCCTCGGTAAGTTTGGGAGTGGGTTGGTGTGGGTGGGTGGGTGGGGTGGTGGGTAGAGGGGGGGAAGGATGCGTGGGTGTGTGGGTGGATGGAGGGGTGTGGGGGAAAGGGGAGAAGGAAGAAGAATGGGGTGTGTGTGTGTGTGTGTGTTTGTGGATGTTGGTGTTTTTTTTTTTTTTTTTTGGTGTGTGTGTGTAGGTGTTTGGTGTGTGTGTGTGTGTGTGTGTGTGTGTGTGTGATCCCTTTCAGCTCTCCCTCCCTCTCTCTACACCCTAGTTCACCTTCTCGATTTGCACCCCTTCCTGTCCCTCTCCCTCCATTACACACCCTATCTTCACCCTGTCCCTTTGCCCTCCTCCCTGTCCTTCTCTCTTCTGCAAGAACGTAAGGAGTCTGCAAGAGGCCGCTATGGTTATACAAGGCAGCTCCCGTGAACCCAACCCCACCTTCCTCACTGCTCATAAATTTATCTAATCTCTTTCTGAATGTGTCTATTATATTGTTACAGCATGATTTCATCCTCTCCCCCTCCCCCCCTTCACTCTCTCTCTCTCTCTCTCTCTCTCTCTCTCTCTCTCTCTCTCTCTCTCTCTCTCTCTCTCTCTGTCTCCCTTCCTCTTACACCCTACTTTACCTTTGATCTTTGCAACCCTCCCTGTCCTCCCTTTTCTCTCCCTGTGGTCTGTTCTACACCCTACTTCTCCCTCTCCCTTTGTTTTCCTCCCTGTCTTCCTTCCTCCGTTACACACCCTACATACTTCACCCTCTCCCTTTGCCCTCCTCTCTGTCTCCCTCCCTCTTCTACACCCTACTTCACTCTCTCCCTTCTTTTCCCTCCCTTTCTCCCTCCCTTTCTCACCACGTCTCGTTTTCCAGGACAGTGTCACGCTCATCATCCGAGACTTGACAGATCACACGTTTCGCCTCAAGGTCCCTCTGAACGCCACGGTAAGGGAGGTGAAGGAGGCGCTGCAGAAGGACCACGGCTTCGTCCCTCAGAACACGCGCCTCCTCTTCCGCGGCCGTAGACTCGACGACCACAAGACCATCACCTTCTACAACATCCGGACGGGAAATATTGTACAGATCACGACCACGTATTTAGGAGGTCATCTTCTTGCCATGGCTGAGACTACTGCTACTGCTGCTGCTGGTTCTGCTTCTCCGGGGTCGCTTTCCCTTCCTCCTCTGTCTCCTCCTCGTTCATCTGGTACTTCTGTTTTCACTTTACTTGTTCTTCCTTAATCTGCTGCTCCCCCCACGTGAGGATATATAATGCTTTTGTCTCATTTCGATTTTTGTTTTATTTTAGGTTCCCTCAGATTTTAATTCCCCCCCCTTCTCCACCTCCTCCTCCTCCTCCTCCTCCTCCTCCTCCTCCTCTTCCTCCTCCTCCTCCTTTTTTCAGCCTCCAAAACATTGTATCTTTGGGTGAACCAGAAATGTTGTCTTTGAGGAGGAAAAAAAGAATAGTGTTCCTCTTGTGTTAAGGAAAATGTTTTATTTTTATTTTTATTTTTTTAGATGAGAGAGAAATATTATACCTTAATTAAAGATGAAGAAAAATATTGTTTGTCAAGAATCATAAATAAATAAATATAACCCTTTTTGCAGAGAATAACAAAAAATATGTATTTGTTGATTATTGCTGATTAGAGGCATGGTTTGCGTAAAGGAGTATATGGAAGTTAAAAAATATATATGCTATTTTTTTTTTTATGAGAGAGAAGATGGGTTGTGTAAATACCTAGTGTGAACTTAATGAAAGCTGGAGAACTGAACTCTCGCCTTTTCCAGAACCTTTGTAGAGACATTTATTCGGAGCATGAAGCACTTCTCTTTTACTCCTAAGTGCACTGCCTTTCAAAGGGCAATGTTGTGAATCTAGTGTTTGAACTTTTGGGGGCGCTTAAATTATTCCTGGAAATGCTTCTGTTGAGTCACTTCAGTGAGGTTTTGTGAGAGCCCCGTCTTACATACTTAACAGATATATTTGAATAGTTAAATAGGTTGAATCTTAAGCTACAGGGCAAGGGAAGAAATGTGCTTCACCAGATGGACTGTCTTCGTGCATTTCCTGCCAAGCTCCAGAATTGGCAAAGGAAAGTCGGTGCCGGGAATGTTGCCATGTTGGAAAACCTTTCAGCTGTCCTTGACGAGAATGAAGATCGTCTGCTTGACCCATTACTCAAAACTGAAGTCACTCAGTATCTGAAATCCTTGGAAAGTGAACTTAAAATGTGCTTCCCAGAATTCGAGGAAGAAGAAGAAAAGTTGGTGAGGAATCCATTCACTGGCATTCTTGATATTGCTACCATTCCCAGTGATGTTCAGGACGGATTTCTTGATCTCAAAATTGATCCTACTGCTGAAGATCTCTATGAAGAAAGATCTCTTGAATGTATTCTGGTGTTCAATGTATCAGTCACATCCAAAAGTTAGTCAGGCTGCACTTCGACTACTCCTGCCTTTTTCAACCACCCATTGATGCGAGTCTGGTTTGTCCACCCTTCTACAAATCAAGAATAAGAGCCGGAACCGACTGGATGTGGACCCCGACATGAGATGTGCATTGTCCGCGCCACAACCTCGGATTCGTCGACTGACTGAGAAGTACGATGTCAGCCTTCTCATCGGGGTGTGATAAAACATGCAGAGGTTAATTTAACTTTTCTCAACCAAATCCAAATTTGCTGTGAGGCTAGCGTCCACTAGTCTTGTGTAGTCTGGTGTTGTAAGTATTTCACAAAAATCTATCAAAATATAAGATAATTATGGTTGTCAACTTTGTGATAAAGCAAAGATGTTTTCTTCATATGCATTTTTTTAGCCTTTTTTTGGCGGGGTGGGGTTTGGGAGAAATATGAAGGGGAGCCACAACAATGTTGAAAATTCACGAAGGGGGAATGGAGTGAAAAATGTTGAGAGCTGCTGTCTTAGACCCACATTCCCGAACGTAATGGAGTCACATTACGACTGTTTCCCAAGGTCACAGAAAAGATTAACCGGAATTTCATGTGTGATTTTCCCGTTGAAGGTGCAGAGGTCGTGTCAAACTATCACCAGGATCACTAAACAGTCCATGGAAATCTCAGGAACTTCTACGTTAGACTTTTCAAACAAGCGAACTGAGGCGCCGCGCTGAGATGTTTAATAATAAGGGCTTTAGGCCACTCGGCGATGACCAAACATTGTAGCGGGGGGCGGGACTTGCCAACTTGTTATGGAAGACTTGGGGCCAGCTCGACAGTCCAGCAGAGTCATTATAAGCGCCCAAACCAGACTATAATCTCCACAATGATCCGTTTTTTCTTCGCAATACCAGATACTAAAGAACCTTCCTGTGTGGCCTGCTCAAATTTAATCATGTTAATATCAGTCGCAAACACAATACAAGGAATTTTCGAAGTACTTTGTGTTTGGTTGGGGAGCTTACGAACCTGCTGTACTGGACTGTAAGGGGCTGGGGAGCGAGGCAAGTGGTGGGGGATGATACGGGGGGGGGGGGGGGAAGTGGGGGTAAAGGAGGGAGGGAAGAATGTTCGCTAAAGATAAGGGAGTGAAGGGTGGATGAGGGAGGGGAGCGGTTGTACTTAACTCAAGACGATAAAGACTTTAATTGAGAGGGGGAGGGGGGAGGGGGGAGACTAGCTGGCGCAACCCCCCCACTTCTCGGCGATACACGTCCAGTACAAGACTGCGACACGAGATCCGCTTTGTGATTCAGTACCAAGATAACATAGACGTGTTTATTGATTGGTTTTGTTTATTTACTTTATTTTATTTTTTTCTTAGTTTTGTATTTGTGCTCTAGTTCTTTTTGTTATTATTGTTTTATTGTTGTTTTTTTGTTTGTTTTTGTCCGTCTCATCGATTTTTTCTGGTACATTTTCTTGGCGCCTTTTTCTTCCTTATTAATTTTCTTCTTTTTTGTCTTATTTTTATTTACATTTTCTTGGCAGCTTTTTCTTCCTTATTAATTTTCTTCTTTTTTGCCTTATTTTTATTTACATTTTCTTGGCGCCTTTTTCTTCCTTATTAATTTTCTTCTTTTTTGTCTTATTTTTATTTACATTTTCTTGGCAGCTTTTTCTTCCTTATTAATTTTCTTCTTTTTGTCTTATTATTATTTACATTTTCTTGGCAGCTTTTTCTTCCTTATTAATTTTCTTCTTTTTTGTCTTATTTTTATTTACATTTTCTTGGCGCCTTTTTCTTCCTTATTAATTTTCTTCTTTTTTGTCTTATTTTTATTTACATTTTCTTGGCGCCTTTTTCTTCCTTATTAATTTTCTTCTTTTTGTCTTATTTTTATTTACATTTTCTTGGCAGCTTTTTCTTCGTTATTAATTTTCTTCTTTTTGTCTTATTTTTATTTGTTATCGTTTATATTTTCAACGTTATTTTTATATCTATTTCTCAGCACCTTTTGTCTGCCTCCTTAATTTGCTTCTTATTGTTTTGTTTTGTTGTGTTATATCTTATTTTCTTTTTATTATTATTTTTATTGCCAATACTTTAATCGGTTTCCAATTACTTGTTGTCTTTATCCTTCAGAAACAAAAAAAATAACACTGACTCACTTATTAAAGTAAAAAACAAACATTGCGTCCTATCACACACACACACACACACACACACACACACACACACACACACACACACACAAAAACGAAGCAATATCAAAGTCATTTACATCGCCAATCACTAATGAACCTATTTTCTTGTATGAAGATCAACAAATATTACAAGTATAACAATTCTTGGCCATGACTTCACTCCATCGCTTCTTGGAAAGGATGTGAATTTAATCTTATCTTCGAGGAGTGAGCCCAAGGTGATAGGGACAACCTGTTACCTGTATCTTACCTGTACGTTACCTGTTACCTGTGCGTTGTTGACGTGTCTTGCCTCACCTGCCCTTCATTCTACCTTCCCTCCTTCCGCCTGTACTATTTCGCTCTTATCTTTCCTCCTTTCCTTCTTCCTCTCCCACTTCCCTTCTTTTCTTTATCTTCCCATTCCCTTACCTTTCTTCCATTCCTTCCTCCCCTCCCCTCCATCCTTCACGTTTTTTTCTCCACATCCCTCACCTCCTTTTCTTCCTCCTCCTCCACCTTTACTTTCTCTCCTTTTCCTCTTCCTCCCCTCTATGCTTCACCTCCTTTTCTTCCTCCTCCTCCACCTTTACGTTCTCTCCTTTTCCTCTTCCTCCCCTCTATTCTTCAGCTCCTTTCCCTCCTCATTCTTTACTTTCCCTCCTTTTCCTCTTCCTCCCTCTATTTTTCATCTCCTTTTCCTCCTCCTCCTCATTCTTTACTTTCTCTCCTTTTCCTCTTCCTCCCCGTATTCTTCATCTCCTTTCTCCATATCCTTCACCTTCTTTCCTTCTTCCTTCCCCTATCCTTACCTTTCTTCCTTTCCCTCTTTCTTTCCCATATTCCTCACGTCTTCCCTTCCCCCTTCCTTCACCTCCTTCCTCTCACTTACCCACCTTTCTTAGTCCTTCTCTTCCCTTATTCTTCCTTCCCCCCATCCTTACCTTTCCTCCTTTTCCTCTTTCCATATTTATCACGTTTTCCCTCTCTCTAATCCCTCACCTCCTTCCTCTCTCATTCTTCACCTCTCTCTTCTCCCCTTCCTTCACCTCCTTGCTTCCCTCTCTAGACCAGTTAATTAAGGTACAATAACACACATCCTAAGACAATCAAACCATCACGAATTACTTTATTACAATACAAATACTACATCTTGCACGCCACAGCTGTTGTCACATTCACCCTTCCCTTCTTCCTTCTTCTCTTCGTCCTTCCCTTCATTCATTATGCTTTCTTTTTCCTGTCTTTCATTCTTTATTCTCCTGGGATTTCCATGGAGTGTTTTGTGGCCCTTGTGATAGTTTGACACGACTTCTGCGCCTTGAACGGCAAAACACCCGCGAAAGCCCGCTAAATCTTCTCTTGGAAACTATAGTCTGTTCAGAGCATGAAGGCGGTTCAGGGTGGAGCTGGTATCGTCGTTTACTTTTGGCCATGCTGTTAAATCAACCTTCGTACATGCGTCTCTCTCTCTTATTTCCCATCCATTTGCTATTTG
Source organism: Eriocheir sinensis (assembly GCF_024679095.1). NCBI lineage: Eukaryota > Metazoa > Arthropoda > Malacostraca > Decapoda > Varunidae > Eriocheir > Eriocheir sinensis. The sequence continues at coordinate 10,177,453 of NC_066569.1, forward strand.
AAAGTGATATTTATATATTCTGTATTTAGTAAAGGAAGCTACATAGTACAATGAGTGTCGATGTTTAGGATTATAACAACGATTTGTATAAATTCTATGACATATGGCAGTGATTTTTTCCCATGCTGCCACGTTTTGGTGGTGTGGTAGTGGTGGTAGTGGTGGTGGTGTTGGTGGTCGACGTGTCCTCTTAGGTCCCTCCCCCGGGTCGAGAGGGAGAGATAGGGTTGTGGGTGGGTAGATAGGGAGACGGTGCTAATCTGATAATTGGCGGTCAAACTGGCACCGCCGCACTCATGGGAATACCGGAATCTGCCACACCTTGAACCGACTTCATTCTCTGAACAGACTATAGTCGTAATGTGAGCCCGGGACGTTTAAGAAGTTGGTGCGTGAGGTTTTCATTGACCTTAGTGATATATTTTAACATGACCTCTACACCTTGAACGGCAAAATCACTCACGAAAGCCCGGTTAATCTTCTCTTGGAAACTAGTCGTAATGTGAGCCCGGCACGTTTCAGAATTGGGTGCGTGAGGTTTTCATTGACCATAGTGATATATTTTAACATAACCTCTACACCTTGAACGGCAAAACACCCACGAAAGCCCGGTAAATCTTCTCTCTGGCCTTGGGAACTAGTCGTAATGTGAGCCCGGGACGTTTCAGAATTTGGTGCGTGAGGTTTTCATTGACCATGAACGTCAAAACACCCACGAAAGCCCGGTTAATCTTCTCTCTGGCCTTGGGAACTAGTCGTAATGTGAGCCCGGGACGTTTCAGAATTTGGTGCGTGAGGTTTCATTGACCTTAGTGATATATTTTAACATGACCTCTACACCTTGAACGGCAAAATCACTCACGAAAGCCCGGTAAATCTTCTCTTGGAAACTAGTCGTAATGTGAGCCCGGGACGTTTCAGAATTTGGTGCGTGAGGTTTTCATTGACCATAGTGACCATTTTAACATGACCATTTTAACATGACCTCTACACCTTGAACGGCAAAACACCCACGAAAGCCCGGTAAATCTTCTCTCTGGGCTTGGGAACTAGTCGTAATTGGACCCCAGACGTTTCTTCCTCCCTTTCCTCTCCCGTCCTCACTTTCCTCTCCCTTCCCCCTAACCGGTGGCGTAGAGGCGGGTCCATCTCTTCGCCTCCTCGTCGTACTTTTTCCGTTCGTTGAGATACATTAAGGCGATGTTCTTCCGCAAAGAGTGGTTCGTGTTGGGGTCTGAGAGCATGGCGCAGATGGTGAGGATGACTGGAGGAGGAGGAGGAGGAGGAGAAGTGCAGGAGGAGGAGGAGGAGGAGGAGGAGGAGTGACAGCGAATAGAGAAATGAGGGTGGAAGGAAGGCAATGGAAGATGAGTTAGACGAGGAGGAGAAGGAGGAGGGAAACAGGTGTAGGAAGAGGAAGAGGAGAATTAAGACGACAATAAAGAGTAGGATGGAGGAAAAAAAAAAAGAGGGGAAAACAATCATTAGAAAAACAACAACAACAATTATTAGAACAACAACACTGTATATATACCACACCATCAGTAGCGGCAACAGTAGTAGTAGTAGTAGTAGTAGTAGTAGTAGTAGTAGTAGTAGTAGTAGTAGTAGTAGTAGTAGTGATAATTACCCCCGGAGATGGAGAGCGTAGGACACCATTTACTATTGAGGATGTCCAGACAGATGCCGCCCTGGTCGTTAATGTTGGGATGAAACACCTTGGTCGTGAACCGCACCTGAAGCACCGCCAATTAGTCACCTGCTTACCTGGCCGACCATTATCCATGCACCTTCCCCCCTCACCTGCTTATATCACTTTATCTCCACATTATTCCACCTTTCCCTTCACCTCTCTCCACCTTTCTTTACCTTCCTCCCATCTTACTCCACCTTCACCCGCACCTCACTCCACCCTCACCCTCACCTCTTTCCACCTTCCCCCTCACCTTTCTCCACCTTACTCCACCTTCCCCCTCATCTTATTCCACCTTCCCCCTCACCTTTCTCCACCTCTTTCCATCTTCCCCCTCGTCTTTCTTTACCTTCCTCCACTTTCCCCCTCACCTTCCTCCACCTTACTCCACCTTCCCCCTCATCTTATTCCACCTTCCCCCTCACCTTTCTCCACCTCTCTCCATCTTCCCCCTCATCTTTCTTTACCTTCCTCCCACCTTCCTCCACCTTCCCCCTCACCTTTCTCCACCTTACTCCACCTTCGCCCTCATCTTATTCCACCTTCCCCCTCACCAAAAAACTGCTTCCCTTTGACCCGTTTGATTTCTAGTCCGCCAGCTAGCAAGTTATTCAATTATTCAGTCAGTCAGTCAGCCAGTCATTAAATCAGTCAGTCATTCAGTCTGTCAATCAGTCAGTCAGTCAATCAACAAGTCATTCAATGTCAGTCAGTCAGTCAGTCATTTAATCATTCAACCAGTTAGCCTGTCATTCATTCATTCATTGACATTCATTCAATCAATCAGTCAGCCAGTTAGTCAGCCAGTCATTATAATATTCAGTCAATCAGTCAGTCAGCTAGTCATTCAGTCATTCAATCAATCAACCAGTCATTCAGTCACTCAATCAGTCAGACAGTCATTCAAACATTCAATCAGTCACTCACTCAGTCACTCACCCAATCACTCAGGCAGTCACCAACCTCCCCCACTCTTCCTTTCCCTCCCCTCCCCCCCCCTCCACCCCCCCCACACACCTTAGGCGGCTGGAAAGGGTAGTCGTCGGGGAAGTCGATGGTGAGGTTGAAGAGGCCGCCTTGGAAAGGTGTGCCAGGGGGGCCGATGAGCGTGGCCTTGCAGTGGAAGGGGTCGTTGTTGATCACGCCGATGGAGCACTGGCAGGGGGGGTTCCTTTCCATGTCCTTCAGCTCCTGTACGAGGCGTAGGATTCGAATTAGAGGTGTGAGAGTTACGGTGGTAGTAGCAGTGGTGGTACACTCTATTCTACCGCCGCTGAGAGATGGAGTCCTCGCCCGCTACCCCCCTGCTGACTTATCCTGTATCTGTGGGACTGTCTGGCTGGGGAAGTGGGAGGTGCAGCACAGTACGTCAAAGTTCAATTGGTGCCGAGCGTGGGGGTAGATCACTGGAGGCTCAGCCGCGGCAGAGGAAGGAGCTCTTCTTCCCTCACCTAACCAAGCATGGCCCGAGCCCACCCGAAGAAGCGCCTTCAACTCCCCGCCCGTGGGAGAAGAGGAAGGCAAGACCCTCGTCGAGAAGAGACGACGCCGACGAGCCCCGACTCCACCACCGGCCCCGGACTTCCGCCTCCACCGGATTGTCCGCCACGAAGAAGTGGCTTCGACCTTCCATGCCGTCCTGAGGCTGGAGAGGGAGCACCCTGCCCTCCGGGTAACGGTGCAAGAGAAATCCGGGGATGAGATTTACATAAAACCCCCGGACGAGGAAGCTGCTTTCTCTCTTGATCGCCTGAGCAGAGGAATCCACAGTCGGCATCTCCCTGGGAGAGGTGAAGAGCAGGCCTAGGGGTGTCGTCTTGCGATACCCTCTGGGCCAGTCCCTCCAGTCGAGCCTAGAAGACCCGCGCGTCACCTTCGCAATGAGGTGTACGTACAACGCGGGTCACTGCCGACGAGAGCCCACGTGTCAGGTCGAGGTGACTTTCCGGGGGCCCCTCCCCGAGTCCCTTAACCTCGGCTTCTGGGGTGTTTTCTCCGTCAGGAGGTTCACTCCGGAGCCCTTGCGGTAGTTCAAATGCCAGGCCTTCGGTCTTGTGCAGAAGTACTGCAGGACCGGCGCTCTGTGCGGCGTGTGCAGCGGGAAGCATCCCTCCTCACAGCGTATCGAGGCACTGAGAACCGGACAGAACCGGACTGCACGATGTCCGAACTGCGGCGGGAGACATCATGCCTGGTTCAAGGGCTGCCCCGAGATACTGAGGAGGGTCCCCCCTCAGACACCGGGAGCTTTAGGCCGCGGTCACACAGTCACGATCATGACTTCTTGGGGGTCCTGGCTCCTCCCTCCTCCTCCCTCCTCTCTCTCTCTCTCTCTCTCTCTCTCTCTCTCTCTCTCTCTCTCTCTCTCTCTCTCTCTCTCTCTCTCTCTCTCTCTCTCTCTCTCTCTCTCTCTCTCTCTCTCTCTCTCTGCGAGCTTTCCATCCCTTTTTGCAGTCTTCCTGACTTGCTTTACCAAATACAAGTTCACCTTCAGTGCCCTCATAGCTAGAAAATAAGAGAGAATGTGTCGCCTTGTAGAACAAAAGCAATGAATCGTATAAACTCCATAATAAGGGACAACGTTGCTCTCCGACGGAGTCACTTCCTTCTGATCTCCACCCGCGATGACCTCCTCCGACTCGCTCGAAAGTGATCCACAGACGGAAAAGAGAACTTATTTTCAATATGAACAAGTACTTTTTATTTTAGAAGAAAATGCTAATAGAGACTATGGCTGGCATTACAAGACACTCGCTTCTCACATCAGCTATTTCTAAAGGTCAAAGAGGGGGTCAGTCAGGTTCTAATGAGTGTTTGTTTAGGCTCATGGTACAGAAGAAGGGTCACACAACCACCAGGGTCATAAAACTACCCCTGGAAATGCCCACAACTCCTACGAAACCTTGTCAAATATGTGAACTTGGGCGACGAAATGTTTTAAAATACGACTCTTAGACAAACAGCCTCAGGAGCTTCATCGAACACGGAAACATTACAAATATCCCCTCCATGCCTGGCCATACCCTTCCCAAGCACGGTACCCTCTTTGGTGACCCTACACACTCCTCGCTTACCTTGTTGATCCGCTTGAGGGCCATGGCTGAGGCGGAGGCGGAAGCGGAGCCGGGGAGGGAGGTAGGGGGTACGAGGACAGTCAGAGGGTGCGACGCGTGAGTCCGGTAACCCTCCCTCGCGACGCTCACCTGTGGGACTGTGGTAAAGTGCTGATAAGGACCATGGCGTAACGTGGCTACTTTGAGGGGGGGAGGAGGAGGAGGAGGAGGAGGGGGAGGAGGAGGATTTAGCTACATAGATTTACATAGAAAATGAAACCACACAGACCCCATGGTCCAGACTAGGTGATCTATCCCTATAAGTGATTCTACATTAATCAGAAGGCTCCAAAACTTTGCATTTCTACTCTAGTTAAGGAAGTGACGGTCGAGCTTGTTTTTAAAGGAGTCAATCGTGTTACACTGGACCACTGAAGGAGGGAGCTTATTCCATTCTCGCACTACAACGCTCGTGAAGAAAAATTTGGTGCAGTCTGAATTTACTTGTCTACATTTAAGTTTTGTGCTGTTATTCCTCGTTCGCAAAGTCTCATCGATCATAAAAAAATTTGATTTGTCCACATTCGTAAATCCATTAAGTATTTTGAAACATTCGATCAGTTTTCCTCGGAGGCGACGTTTCTCAAGAGATAATAACATGTTAAGTACACAGGGGAGAGGAGTCATTATTCGTCTGGCCGACCAATGAAACCCGGGTGTTCGAGGGATGAAAATGCCGCTGGGGGTCATGGGCTAGGGTTAAGGATTAGGAGTGAACCAGGTGGCGAAGGAAGACGATCGGAATGCGTGTTTCTGGGCGTGGAGAAACAATAAAATAAAAATAAAAATATATAGTGGGTAGTTTTTTTTTTTTACAACAAAGGAGGCAGCTCAAGGGCACACACAAAAAAATAATGGTAAAAAAAAGCCCGCTACTCGCTGCTCCCATGAATAATTATCAGAAAAATACTAGGAAATAGTTATAAGGCAAATAATGTAAGTGTGGTAAATAAAACAAGAAGGTGTAGCAAAGAACAGTGCAGGGGACGAATCAATTGGACTTAACCGTTCGTTGTGGTGTGGTGGGCAGATCAGGACTCTCCTCTACAATACCGCCCTCACGGCACACGTTGGCTCGACTCTAGCAACACGGTACGATGCACGGCAGGTGGGTAGCGGTGCTGTAGCGGCATATAGTTGTGTAGCAGCGGAGAACGGCTTAGGTGAGATAGGGGCTGCGTCCAAAGGGCCAGTCTTACAGTCCAGTACAGACGTTTGTAAGCTCCCCAACCATACACAAAACACGACGAAAATTCCTTGTATAGTGTTTTTTTTTCACATTTGTTACCCTTTTTTTATGCCCTTGAGCTGACTCCTCTGCTGTAAGGGAAAAAAAAAAACACTATACAAGGAATTTTCGTCATGTTTTGTGTTTGTTTGGGGAGCTTACAAACGTGCTGGACTGAAGACTGGCCCTTACAGTCCAGTACAGACGTTTGTAAGCTCCCCAACCATACACAAAACACGACGAAAATTCCTTGTATAGTGGTTTTTTTCACATCTGCTACCTTTTTTTATGCCCTTGAACTCAGCGTTGCCAGATTATCGTATTCACCACATTGTATTTATCATTTTTAAGCCTCAAACTCTCGTACCTGCACAAATAACGATAGAAAATTAAAGTTAGCGTTAAAGCTGTTATTTATTGATGCTCTTTTTTTCTTTTTCGCCATAGTTATCGGTCCAAAACTACGAAATTCAATGCGATGAGTACGATAATTTGGCAACGCAGCTTGAACTGACTCCTCTGCTGTAAGGAAAAAAAAAAAAACACTATACAAGGAATTTTCGTCGTGTTTTGTGTTTGGTTGGGGAGCTTACAAACGTGCTGTACTGGACCGTAAGACTGGCACAAAGTCTCACTGCGCACTAGTAACTCTCATGTCCCACTAATAACAACACGAGTAACAGCAGTGTAAACGATCAATGGCGTAATCGGTGAGTAGTGAGTAGCGGGCCCTTTTTTTTATTTTTTTATTTACGCCCTTGAACTGTCTCCTTAGCTGTAAAAAAAAAAAAAAAAAGAAGAAGTAGCGAGGGGTGGGTCAAGACGGAGGAGGAGGAGGAGGACGAGGAGGATAAATAAACTCTGAATCACCCTTCTATTGTCTGTATTTCATCTTCCTAGGACTTGAACTCTATGAAGAGGGAAGTATCAGGACACCTCTCCATCCGAAATTGACCTCTCTTTTGGACACTCCTGTTTACTTTTGCAGGAAGAGATATTAGTGTTTTTTTTTCTATTTTTTTTTCCTTTTTTCTTTTTGTTTGTTTATTGCCTTTGAGCTGCTTCCTTTACCGTAAACAAATCATTCTCCATCCCAGAGTCGGTAATGTTTGGGCCCACACCACACAGTTATAAGTCTGTGGCTCACACGCACACAGGTGGAAACGCAGCCTTCAGGAAAGTATTGGCTACCTCGTAACACATAAAACAACTATATATGTTTAATCAGTGTTTTTAAATTTATGAGCTTTTCATTAATGAATTACATATTTTGAAAGTAGACAATACGCGAATCATGATAAAATACAGAAGGATATGGTGCCCAGAGTGGTTGTCATCTGTCACGCCTGCAGACACATCATCTTGTATCCTCTCTCACAACTTTTGATGAACTTTACTTTTCCGGTGAATGGAAATCCAGCTCATCCATGACGTCATTCATGCAGCACGTCCCTGTTTTGTGTTGTTCCATTCTGTATCGGAAACTGACTACAAAGGACATTATTACGCCGAGCGAATGTTTCTTTCTTAGTTTTAAAGATATATATATATATATATATATATATATATATATATATATATATATATATATATATATATATATATATATATATAACAACACAACAAACAACATACTGAAACACAAATTTCCGGTGTTCTCCCAGCAATCATCGTACGCCGCCTCGTCGCTCAGTGTCTCATGGGTGCCAGCGGTGTTACGTACGTACAAGTCTCGTATCTAATCTCCGGGAGCAACATTGCCTCGCAACATTGCCTCTCACCGTTCCCGTGGTTCCCGCGCCGCCCCAGTCTCCGCCTTGCTGAGGCTCGCGGCCGGCCGTCCTCAGGCGCAGAGGGCGTGGTTCCCGGCCTCGGTGCGGCAGGCGTCCACCCTCGTACTCTGTGAGCATCTGCAGGGTGTTGCCCGTCTTCAGGCCGTAGGACGCGAGCGTGCAGTTGTCCTTCAGAACACTTCCCGAATAAATGAGGCGCGTCTGGGCTGGGGCAAAGCCGTGCTGGTCATGGACGAGATTCTTAACTGTCTTGACGGTGGCCGCGGCGGGGGCGTGCAGCTGGTACTTGTTGCCTTCCAGGTCCTGCAGCACCAGCTGGAGCACGCCCGAGGACTGCGGGGAGACAGATACACATAGATAGGTAGATAAGTACTTTATATAGGTAAGAAAATAAATACAGTTAGATAAAGAGGTAGGTATAAGAACGTAGGAGTCTGCAAGAGGCCGGTAGGCCTGTACGAGGCAGCTCCTTTAGATATTTAGATAGAAAAGAAGAATTTGTATTAAAAGGAAATGTGTGTGTGTGTGTGTGTGTGTGTGTGTGTGTGTGTGTGTCACACGCACGCTCCGGTAGCTCAGCGGTAAAGCTCTGCTCTGCCGGGATTTTTCACTGACATGGAGCGGTTACTGTCCCCCATGGAGGTAATAAGTCCTCCTTGAGCAAGGTGGATGGGGAGTGTGGTGTGTGGAGGTCCCGGCAGTACTGTCCTTATCGGGAGGGGACTCGTGATCCGGCCGTGGGTGACTTGCACACACACACACACACACACACACACACACACACACACACACACACACACACACAGATCCTTGAGGCAGCTCAAGGGCAAAAAACAAAAATAACAACAAAAAAGCCCGCTACACGCTGCCCCGACAGAAGAAAAAGAACGAGAAGCCAGAAGAGAGGTCAATACGATCACACGTCACGTACACGTACCTGTTCTGTACGCGTTCGAGGGGCTATGTAAGAGGGGGGCGGGAGGCTGGCTTCAAGGAGGTCGTAGTTGACATTCAGGTTGTCCACATTGTTCTTATTCACGCCCGTGTGGTGGCCGAGGCAGGCGAAGCACTTCTTGTTTGGTGTCTGGGCCCACCTCAGCACACAGGCGCGACACATGGTGCGGGAACAGGGCATGAGCAGCGGCTTGTGGTTCTCGTTGTCGTAGCTCTCAGCACATATCTTGCACGTCAGCTTCGGCATGACGGGCGTGGCGGCAGGCGGGGAGGGGGGCGAGGTGGTGGTTTGGCGTGTGGTACCAGACTTGGAGTTGTCGCTTCCCTCGTCCTGTGAGTGGAATGATCGATCGGTTGGTTGGGTGGTTGATGTGATATGATATTTTCGGTTGTTACGATGGTGGTTGGTGGTGGTGATGAATGGTTAGTGTGTGTGTGTGTGTGTGTGTGTGTGTACCTGTTCACTGTTTGCCTCTTAGCAGGTTAGTGGCGCTGCGATATGTGTTATCTCTCTCTTATACAATCATACTAAAAGGTCTTTCTTTATCACTCTTTATCTTAATCCTCTTTGGATTCTTTTTAGGAGCAGCGAGTAGCGGGCTTTTTTTATTTATTAATGTTTACTTTTTTGTGCCCTTGAGCTGTCTCCTTTGCTGTAAAAAAAAAAAAAAAAAAAAAAATCACACACACACACACACACACACACACACACACACACACACACACACACACGTCAAAAATTCACATTCATTTTCTTTTATTCACATTCACTTCAGTATCTAGTCACCGTTGCTAAGTTTTCATCACTTCATTGCACTTATCTTTTATTTGTATTCATTTAATTTCATTTGTCGTTTTCATCAGTTAATTTCATTCATATTCCTTTTATTTGCATCGATTCCATTTTAATCACCATTTGTTAAACTGACACGCTTGGGTGACCTCCCGAACCAAGACCAAATTCGAGACCAAGAGCCGGTTTCACAGTCCAACACAGCGTCTTTGTAACAGCCCGAACCAAACTATAGAATCCCATACAATCCAAAATGGTGAGGTCTTCGATGCCACACTAAATACACAAGACTTTTCCTGTATAGTTTCATCAAATTTGTGAACTTAAATATAATCACCAGACGCTATACAAGGAACTATCGAAGGCTCTGGTATTGGTTTGGGAGTTTACTAACCCATCACGGGGAACTGTGAAACTGGCCCCAAGAGATGTCCCGCCAGATTCGCTAATGGGCTCTTCGGCATGCTGGCGGGTGTATTGTTTTTAAGGATCATGTCAATCATCTCCAAGAAAGGCCCAATATCAAGTCGTAGTGAGTCATTATCAGACAGATTTTTCATTACCAAATTTATCCTAATCTGATAATGAAATTGGGGAAGGGGAGGCGGTAGAGAGGCGAAAGGAGAAGGGGAGGCAGGGGGGAAGTGTTGGGTGACGTGAAAGGAGAAGGGGAGGAGGAGAGGAGGTGTTAGACAGGTGAACGGAGGAATGGGGGAGGGAGGAGGTGTTGGAGAGGTAGGAGGAGGAGGAGGAGGAGGAGGAGTAAAAATCTAGGAAAAAAAACTACTAAGATCACGGTACAGTGGAAAGAGGAAAAGGAGTGTAAGCAGAAGTAACAGGGTGATGATGGTGATGATGATAATGATGATGATGATGATGATGATGATGATGATGAGGAGGAGGAGGAGGAGGAGGAGGAGAAGCAGCAGTAGATGAAATAATGGAAGTAGCGGCAGCAGCAGCAGCAGCATTAGTAATCGCAGTAGTTCCAAGGCCAATATTCTCAAACGTTTCTGGCCCTGCACAGCCACGTTTGGCAAGGCTTTGGTGGGGCTGTGTTAGTACTTCCATGGGTAGTTGTATGAGCCTAGTAATAGTTGGATAAGGACTTCGTAGCTGTGTTAGTATTACATGGGTAGTTTTCTGAGCCTAGTTATAGCTTAACAAGGCTTTCGTAGAGGTTGTGTCAGTATTCTCATGGGTAGTTGCTGGGTTGTTTAATTTAAATCAAATTGATTTAAGTCACTGATTTAGATAAAGATTTAAATCAAATGATTTTTACCTCCGCCAACTAAGATGGAGGAGGTTATATTTTCGGTCCGGTCAGTATGTTTATTTGTTTGTTTGTTCGTTAACACTCTCCTGTGCACAATTTTGCGCATATCTCAACCAATTTTTCAGGGAAGCTTTGTGTCCATCCAGAATAGAACCCATTAAATTTTTGATGTCAAAGGTCAAAGGTCAAGGTCAAGGTAGCTCAAAACGTCAGATTCACATATTTTTGGCCATAACTTCGGTTCTCGTCATCGTAGAGACTTCAGACTTGGTTCATATTTTAGCTCATGGAAAAATGCACCTTGCATGGCCTTGACCTTGATCTTTGACCTTGACCTCGAAAAGTTCACCCAAGGTCAATGTTTCCAAAAAATAGAATTTCATCAAATTTCGAAACAAATGCTTCCATATGATGCACCTTGCATGGCCTGACGTCAAAGGTCTAAGGTGATTAGCGTGCCCAGCTACGAATCCGTGGGTACGAGTCTGAATCCTGACCTGGGCAGTCAGCCTGCAGCTCACCCAGCTGTTCATCCTCCCTTTCTGGCTGGTCGGTAAATGGGTACCTGGGGAAACCTGGGGAAGGTAAACTGTGGTAACCCAGGTGTCACGCTGACCCTGTCCCGGGGTAATGGACTCTTTCCAGCATGGCTCAAGGGCCAATGCTACGGATAAGAGTACCGACGCCACGCGCAGCTGTAGTGTATGCCCCCATCTTTACCCTTTATTGGGATTTTATTTTACGTTTATTGCCAGTAAACCTTTTTGATAGAGCTGTTGGTTGGTCCCAGCCAATTTGTGGAGTAGGCAAGTGTTTTATATTGCCGCCATTTTGCTTGGCTAATCCTGCTCCCCCCTTCCCAGAGCTTCACTTGATCCTCTTTAGAGTTTCGCTGGAGTCCGGGTTGATAGGCAATCATCAGGACAGCCTGTGGGTAGGCTTGGGCCCTCCAGACACTCAAATGAACTAAAGAAAAGCTATTAAAAGGAACATAGAAAACCAAAAATAAAAAAGTGCCAGTAAAGGGAATATTTGTAATAAATATCTCTATTTTTCAAAGAATAACATACAGACGTTTATATTGATCATCCACAACCTTTTCTGATTCTTCCTTTTGAAGCTGCTGTCATTTTTCTATGTGCAATTTCAGTCAGGACATGTCCAAAACATGGCTTGATCTGGTTAGACTGTTAAGAGACTAGACAGAGTTGTGTGTGGTGTGGTGCTGCCCAGTGGCTGGCTGGCTTCGACTGGTCAGTCTTAGAACTGGCTCAAACAGCCAACCAGGTTAGTTATGATGATGGAATATGATGCAGGAATATTCTATCATGTGTTTTAAACTAACGTAGAGAATATAGAGGTTTACATTCATTTAATTATATTCATTAATAAGGAAAAATTTGATCTAAATAAAAAATCATGTAAAATATAAAAAAATCCGTTTTTGTTTATAAAAAAAACCTGGATAGTTGCATCCGCACAGTGATAGTTTGATATGACTTTCGTAGAGGTTGTTGTGTTAATATTTCTATTGGTAGTTTTCTGAGCTTAGTGACAGTTTGACAAGGAGTTCGTAGAGTTAGTGTTAGTATTTCCATGGGTGGGTCTATGAGCGTAGTGATAGTTTTAACAAAGCTTCTGCTCCGTGAACTTTTACTCCTCCCCTTAAATATTCGCTGAGGCCGGATCGCAACGTCTGGGTGGAAGTTTGGTGTCGTTCCACTTGGGTTCAGCAAGGACGAATCACCCAGCCTGGAGTGTAGGGGTGTGTGGTCCGAACATCTATGGAAATTTATGTAAATCTCTACTAAGCCCAGAGCCCATATTCTCAAACATCTCGTGGCTCACACATCCACATCTGATCAGGCTTTCGTAGAGGTTATAAGGGTATTTCCATGGAGAGTTTTATGAGCGAGCCTAAGATTGTCTGACACTCTTCTTCTGCACCATGAAAGTGAAGGCACTCATGAAAACCGAATTCATCTCCTTTGTGGCCTCGGGAAGGAGGTGTTGTGAGAGCCGAAAGTGTCTGAGGATGTGATTGCCGAAAGTGTCTGGGGATGTGATAGCCGAAAGTGTCTGAGGATGTGATTGCCGAAAGTGTCTGAGGATGTGATAGCCGAAAGTGTCTGAGGATGTGATAGCCGAAAGTGTCTGAGGATGTGATAGCCGAAAGTGTCTGGGGATGTGATAGCCGAAAGTGTCTGAGGATGTGATAGCCGAAAGTGTCTGAGGATGTGATTGCCGAAAGTGTCTGAAGATGTGATTGCCGAAAGTGTCTGAGGATGTGATAGCCGAAAGTGTCTGAGGATGTGATTGCCGAAAGTGTCTGAGGATGTGATAGCCGAAAGTGTCTGAGGATGTGAGAGCCGAAAGTGTCTGAGGATGTGAGAGCCGAAAGTGTCTGAGGATGTGAGAGCCGAAAGTGTCTGAGGATGTGATAGCCGAAAGTGTCTGAGGATGTGAGAGCCGAAAGTGTCTGAGGATGTGATAGCCGAAAGTGTCTGAGGATGTGATAGCCGAAAGTGTCTGAGGATGTGAGAGCCGAAAGTGTCTGGGGATGTGATAGCCGAAAGTGTCTGAGGATGTGAGAGCCGAAAGTGTCTGAGGATGTGAGAGCCGAAAGTGTCTGAGGATATAGGACCAGGCAGACGGAGGGTAGAGTGAGAGTATAGAGCATAAATAACCAGTAATGAACTATTGTAACGAAACAAAATACAAATACATGGGTAGGCGGTGGCTGAGTGGTTAGCGTGCTGGGCTCACATTCACCACGCCATGGACAACGTCGGTTCGAATCCCCACGCTACCACCTGGGATTTTTCAGTCACCGCCGAGTGGCCTCAGACTACCCACATGCTGTCCTGAAGACCACCCATCAACCCGGACTCTAGAAAAAACCGTCCAGTGAATCAAGAGTGAGTTCCAGGGGGCAGCATGAGCCAAGCATACCTAGCACCACTATAAGAAATTGCCTGCGCCATGACGGACTTGGGGATAGGCGAGGATGTAAAAAAAAATAATAATAATAAATAAAAAATCCAACGCCCGGAAAACAATGCTCCCTTCCTTCAGATCAGTCACCGTCTAACGCCATCAATCAGTCAGTCCCAGCTCCCTACACACGAGCTTTCCAGGAGACACTTTCACTGGTTAATGACTACACCCAAGGAGATATGAGACGTCTATGAACACCGAGGCCTTTGAGCTTAGCGTAGGCCTCCAACTTTCCCAATACGCAAATCAACATGAAGGCAATTTGGAGAGAGAATATTTCTGACGTACCT
>NC_066569.1:10196589-10206589 GCF_024679095.1 Eriocheir sinensis
AAAAGGGAATGAAAGAAACAAAGGAAGTGAACGAAAGGAGAAGGAAAGAAGTGAATGAAAGGGAAAGAAAGGAAGAAGTGAATGAAAGAAACAAAGAAATGGACGAAAGAAAAAAAAAGAGAAAAAGAAATAATGAAAAAAACATGAAAATAAAAAAAAAAAGGAATGAAAGAAACCAAAAAAAAAATATTAAGTGAAGAAAAAAGTAGAAAAAAAAGAAGAAAAAGAGGAAAGAGAAAAAGTCTGAATTATTTATAGAGAGGAAAACAAAAGAAGAAAAACAAACAAACAAACAAACACAAAAACAAGAATACGAAAACAACAATACAAGAAAGAAAACAACAAGAAAGAAAGAAAAAACGAGAAAAAAAAGGCAAAACTGTGTGAGAGAGAGAGAGAGAGAGAGAGAGAGAGAGAGAGAGAGAGAGAGAGAGAGGATCCAATCGTCCATATAGGTGTCAGAGAGGATCAGAATGCTATGACTTATATGATCCAATGCTTTTACGGACCACCCAGAGAGGAGGAGGAGGAAGGGAGGGTTGGAATGAAGGAAGGAAGGGAGGGAGGGACGGAGGGAGAAGGAAGAGGAGGAGGAGGAGGAGAAGGGACAGAAGAAGAAGAAGAAAAAGAAGAAGGAGAAGAAGAGAAGATAAAGAAGTAGTAAAATATGAAGAAAAAGAAGAAGAAAAAGAAGAAAATAAGATAAAGATGAAGAAGAAGAAGAAGAAGAAGAAGAAAGGAATAGAGGAAGAGAAAAATCAAGAAGAGGAAGAGGAAAAACATAGGAGGAGGAAGAAGAGGAGAAAGAGGAGGAAGAAAAAAAAAGATCAGAGAGAGAGAGAGAGAGAGAGAGAGAGAGAGAGAGAGAGAGAGAGAGAGAGAGAGAGAGAGAGAGAGGAAAAAGTTAATGTGATTTTCCTCGCTTTTAATTACTCATTATTATTATTTTTACTTTGTGTGTGTGTGTGTGTGTGTGTGTGTGTGTGTGTGTGTGTGTACGCGCGTGATGTATGTGCGTAATCATTAATACCACCACCACCACCACCTCCTCCTCCTCCTCCTCCTCCTCCTCCTCCAACACCACCACAACCACCACCACCACGATCATCATCAGAAAAAAAGGAGGAGAAGAAGAAGAAGAAGAAGAAGAAGAAGAAGAAGAAGAAGAAGAAGAAGAAGAAGAAGAAGAAGAAACCGGAGAATAAGAAAATAAAAGAAAAACAAATAACAAGTAATACAGAAGAAGAAGAAGAAGAAGAAGAAGAAGAAGAAGAAGAAGAAGAAGAAACAGAAGAAGAAGAAAAAACATAAATAAAAGAAAAACAAATAAGAAATAGTACAAAAAGAAGAAGTGAAAGAAGAAGATGAATGAGGAGCGGGAGGAGGAGGAGGAGGAGGAGGAGGAGGAGGAGGAGGAGGAGGAGGAGGTTTGAGGTCACCCACTATTTAATTTTGTCCCGACCATTACGAGATGAACTACAAGATTGAGCCATTAACCCGCAAGGCCCGGTAATGGTGATTGGCACACACACACACACACACACACGCACACACACACACACGCACACACACACACACACACACAGGTATACACACACACACACACACACACACACACACACACACACACACACACACACACACACACACACAGGTATACACATGATATGCTCACAGGTACACAAAGATTACACACACACACACACACACACACACACACACACACACACACAGGTAAACACATGATATGCTCACAGGTACACAAAGATTACACACACACACACACACACACACACACACACACACACACACACACACACACACACACACACACACACACACACACACACACAGGTAAACACATGATATGCTCACAGGTACACAAAGATTACACACACACACACACACACACACACACACACAGTACCACCTGGGCACCTGTGTGCATTACCTGCCGACAATTAACCAATTAGACAATTAAATCACGTGATTGATTACACCTTTTGTAACGTCACTGCCCGAGCGCGTGCGTGCGTGTGTGCGTATAATTCACCGCCGTCGAATCATTTTTTACGTTCCGCCTATGGCGCTGCTGGGCTCTCTTGCTGCGCCTGGTGGTGGGCCCCAGCCCATTATGGCGCAGGCAAGTGATATAGTGGCGCCGTCTTGCTCGGCTGACGCTGCTCATCTTTGATCCTCTTTTAGAGAGAGAATATATAGTCCGGGTTGATATGTGGCTACCAGGGCAGCGTGTGGGTAGTCTTCGGCCCCTGGACGCTGACTGAACACTGTCAGCTTGTAGCGGCGGCGGGTGGCGAACCCGGGCCCTCCAGGACACCGCGCCCGCACCCTGACCACTCAGCCACCGCCTCCCCGAAGGATGCGAAGAAAGTGACATATAGATTATAAACAACATCACGGAAGGTTAGGAAAATAGCTGAAGTTAGAAGGCGAGCGTAAGAGGCAGCAGTAATGACTCGTGATGGCAGAGGCAGAGTGTTAAGGTGCTGTGTAATCAAGGGGCTGTTACACTGGGCAAATTTTCCGTGAATC
The DNA here is from genome assembly GCF_024679095.1 of Eriocheir sinensis. Classification (NCBI taxonomy): domain Eukaryota; kingdom Metazoa; phylum Arthropoda; class Malacostraca; order Decapoda; family Varunidae; genus Eriocheir; species Eriocheir sinensis. Next base: position 10,199,143 of record NC_066569.1, read on the forward strand.
TTCAGTCACCACGATTTCCGCTGGCGTGGTTCTCCTATTTCCGTGGTTTTCTGACGTGTCCGCGATCGTCCAAAGCTACGGTAGAGTTCACTGAAGGACGACGGTATTACTCACCATCATCAGCAGCAGCAATAACACGAAACAAATGAGAACCACGCCAGCGGGAATCGTGGTTTGACTGAAGATACACGAAAAATTTGCCCAGTGTAACAGCCCCTTAAACCTGTCCTACCCTACCTTTTCCTACCCCAACCCACCCAAAGACTCCTACCTCCCTAACCTATTCCAAGCCTCTCCTAACATAACCTGCCCAAGCCTACCCCACGCCAGCGGAAATCGTGGTTTGACTGAAGATCCACGGAAAATGTGCCCAGTGTAGCCCCTTAAGCCTGTCCTACCCTACCTTTTCCTACCCCAACCCACCCAAAGACTCCTACCTCCCTAACCTATTCCAAGCCTCTCCTAACATAACCTGCCCAAGCCTACCCCACGCCAGCGGAAATCGTGGTTTGACTGAAGATCACGGAAAATGTGCCCAGTGTAACAGCCCCTTAAAGAATGCAAAGAAAATGGCAAATAGATTATAGACCACGCCACAGAAAGCTTGAGAAGTTGGTGAAGATAGAACTCGTGATGGCCAGTCGGAACCTTACCCGGGAGAGCTTGGGGCTTGTTGAACCGACCTCTAGGTACTCCTGCCCCCCCCCCCCCTGTCTCACGGTAAGGGGGGGTGGGGGTGGGTAGTAATCCATCCTGTCAGCGGCAAAACCTTGAGGACTGACCAAGGCACGAACCACACACACACACACACACACACACACACACACACTCACTCTCTCACTCTCTCTCTCTCACCCATAGTTTTTCTCAAGGTTTCAGTCACGTGACCTGGAAGAAAAAGAAGAAAAATAAGGAAAAAATAAAGAAGAAAGAAGAAAAGAGGAAAATTTAAAGAAAACCAGTAAAGAAGAAAACGAAGGAAGGAAGAACAAAAGAAAGGAGGAAGAAGAAGGGAAGACGTAATAGAAGATTGGAGAGAAAAGTAGAAAGGAGGAAAAAAAACGCGAAGAGGAAATTTGATGAAGGAAGAAAATTGAAGAGAAGAGAAAGAAAACGAAGATAGGAAGAAGGAGAAAGAAGAAAGAAGAAAAGGGGAAAAAGAAGATAGGGATGAGAAAAAGAAAAATGTGAGACGAAGAGGAAGACGAAGAAAATAAAGGAATATAAAGAAGAAAAGAGGAAGAAGAAGAGGAAGAAAGAAAGAAGAAAGGAAGAAGAAAAAAAAGAAAATTGAGGGAGAAAAATATTACATCCTATTCCTCCTCCTCCTCCTCCTCCGCCTTCTCCTCTCCTCTTCCTCCTCCTCCTCCTCTCCTCTTCCTCCTCCTCTCCTCTTCCTCCTCCTCCTCTGCCTTCTCTCTTCTTCCTCCTCCTCCTCTCCTCTTCCTCTACCTCCTCCTCCTCTGCCTTCTCCTCTCCTCTTCCTCCTCCTCCTCCTCTTCCTCCTCCTCCTCCTCTTCCTCCTCCTTCTCTCCTCTTCCTCCTCCTCCTTTCCGTTTTCTCTCCATTTTCTAGTTTCCCTTTTTTTTCTTTTTCTCCTTTTTTTTATTCCTATTTTTACGATCATTCTCTCTCTCTCTCTCTCTCTCTCTTTATTTTTTTTTTCCTTTCCTTTACCTCCCTTCTTTCCTTCCTCCATCTCTTTCTCTCTTCCTTTCTCTTCTCCTTCCTTTCTCCTTCCTTCCTTCCTTCCCTTCCTTCCGTTCTTTCTCAACCTAACTTCCTTCCTTCCTTCCTTCCCTTCTTCCCTTCCTTCCTTCCTTCCTTCGTTCTTTCTCAACCTAACCTAACCTTCCCTTCCCTTCCTTCCCTTCCCTTCCCTTCCCTTCCCCTCCGTTCTTTCTCAACCTAACCTAACCTTTCTTTCCCTTCCTTCCCTTCCCTTCCCTTCCCTTCCGTTCTTTCTCAACCTAACCTAACCTTTCTTTCCCTTCCTTCCCTTCCCTTCCGTTCTTTCTCAACCTAACCTAACCTTTCTTTCCCTTCCTTCCTTTCCCTTCCCTTCCCTTCCGTTCTTTCTCAACCTAACCTAACCTTTCTTTCCCTTCCTTCCCTTCCCTTCCGTTCTTTCTCAACCTAACCTAACCTTTCTTTCCCTTCCTTCCCTTCCCTTCCCTTCCCTTCCGTTCTTTCTCAACCTAACCTAACCTTTCTTTCCCTTCCTTCCTTCCTTCTTTCCTTCCTGCTTTTCTCTTTCTTTATCCCATTTCTCTTCGCCTCTCATTCCCTTCATTTCCCTTTTCCTTTCTTCCCTTCCACTCTTTCCCATCTTCATCAAACCTTTCCTCTTTCCTTCTTTCTTTCCTCACTTTTTTCCCTCCTTCATCTATCTCTTTTTACCCCCTCGCATTTCTTTCTCTTCCTTCCTTCCTTTCCCTCTTTCCTTCCTTTCCTATTCCAACCTTCCTTCTTTCCTTCCTTCCTTCCTTCCTTCCTTCCTGCAATATACTTCTTAACTCTATCCCCTTTCTCTCCTCCCCTCTCCCCTTTCTCTCCCTTCCTTCCTTCCCTTCCGCCTTCATTCCTTTCCCAAGCTACGTTCCCTCTATCGCCATGACGTTCTCAAGGAGTAAGCTCAAGAGGAAGGATACTCTTGACCACCCGGATGAAGAGGGCGAGGAAGAGGACGAAGAGGAGCGGAGGAGAAGGGAAGAGGAAGAGGAAAAGGTGAGAGGAAGGGGAGTGTGTGAGGAGAGAGTGTTGATATGTGGGTTGTATATATGTGGGGGGTTTTTCCTCTTTTTTTTTTCATTTGTATCCCCTACCTTACCTTACCTTACCTTACCTTACCTTACCTTACCTTACCTTACCTTACCTTACCTTACCTTACCTTACCTTACCTTACCTTACCTTACCTTACCTTACCTTACCCTACCTTACCTTACCTTACCTTACCTTACCTTACCTTACCTTCCCTCCTTCCCCTATACCTTCCCCCCCCCCCCACCTCCCTTTACCTTACCTAACCTCCCTTCACCCCTCACCCCTTTACCTTCCACAGACCAGGGAACCACAAATCCTTACCTTACCTAAACTACTGACCCCTCCCATTTCTTTAACCTTACCTTCTCTTCCCTCCCTCCCCACCTCCCTTTACCTTACCTAACCTCCCTTCACCCCTCACCCCTTTACATTCCACAGACCAAGGAACCGCAAATCGAGATCAGGCTGTCAACCACCACCGCCCAGCCAGCCTCTGAGGTGATCTACGACTTCGCGAGCGGCCACTACCAATCCGTGCAGCCCGGCGACCCCCTCATTCACCTGTTCACCTCCCCCTGCCGAATCATGCCGCGGGAGGAGTACGAGCTGAAACAGATGCAGAAGGCGCAGATGGAGGTGGACGGGGAGGAGGAGCGGAACGAGGAGGAGGTGCAGGAAGGTAGGGAGAGAGAGGGGAAGAGAAAGGAAGAGGTGCAGGAAAATGAGAGATGGAGACGGAAGGGGAAGGATAGAGAGAGGGAAGGGAGGGGGAAAGAGGGAGGTGAAGGAAGGTAGGAAGAAGGAAAGGGAGAGAGAGAGAAAGGGAGGGAAAGGGGAAGTGCAGGAAATGGAAAAGGAGAGAAGTGAAAGGTGAGAGAGAGAGAGAGAGAGAGAGAGAGAGAGGGGAAAACAAGGGGGAGAGAGGGGAAGGGACACACACACACACACACACACACACACACACACACACACACACACACACACACACACACACACACACACACACACCTGTTTGGACACCTGTTTACTTATACTTGCATTTATTCTTTCCTTCCTTTCTTCCTTCCCTCCTTCCTTCCTTCCTTCCTTCCTTTCTGCCTTCCTTCCTTTCTTCCTTCCTTCCTCCCTTCCTTCCTTTCTGCCTTCCTTTCTTCCTTTCTCCCTTCCTTCCTTCCCTCCTTCCTTCCTTCCTTCCTTCCTCTCCTCCTTTACAGAAATCATGAGAAGAAAGAAGGAGGAAGAGGAAAAACAAAAAAAACAATACATGGAACTCCAGCGGGAATTCAAAGGCAAGAAGAAAGGAGGGAAGAAGAAGAAGAAGCCGCAGAAGGAGAAGGAGGAGGAAGAGGAGGAGGAGGAGGAGGAAGACGACCAGTACGACATAGCGAAGGACATTGAGGAGCTGTATGGGAACGTGATGTCCCCGGAACAGCTTGCCAAGTTGGATTCCCAGCCCAACCCCTTCAACTTCAGCGATCGGGTCTCTCAGTCCTTTCGTCCGCCTATGAAGGTACTGACTGATGGACTGATGGACTGACTGACTGACTGGTGGACTGATTTACTGACTGATGGACTGACTGACTGACTGGTGGACTGATTTACTGACTGATGGACTGACTGATTGAGTAACTCCCCGACTGACTGACTGACTGACTGACTGACTGAATATTTCTTCTTTATCAGACACATATTAGTCCATGCCTACCTCTACATATCTCCCTCTCTTTAATCTATCTCTATTCCCCCACCCCCACCCCACCCACTTACTTCACCCATCTCCTCCCCCTGATCGCTCACCCAGCCTCCCCTTCCCCCAGGAGTTAGCCCAGCAGACGGACCAACCCCCAAGTACCACGTTTGGGGCTAATGCGGGGCTTGCCATTCTCTGCGACGCCTACGACGGGGACTACGAGATGAAGGAGGAGGCATTGAGGAGGAAGAAGGAGCGGGAGGAAAAGGAGAAGGCGGAGAAGGAAGGTGACAAGGTAAGGGAAGGAGGGAAGGGGGTGTTGGAAGGGGTGGCGAGAGGGGAGGAAGGAATGGAGAGAAAGAAGGGAGGGGGGGATGGTGAGGGGAAGTGTGTGTGTGTGTGTGTGTGTGTGTGTGTGTAAATATAACCAATGTGTGTGTACATACAACAAATGCTTATGTAGATAAATTGTTAGCCAGCCAACCAGTCAGTCAGCCAGTCAGTCAGTCAGCCATTCAGTCAGTTTGTCAGCCTGTCACTCACCCAGTCATGCACTCACTCACTCACTCACTTCCTCACCAACACCTTGCGTCCCTCCTTCCTTAACTAACTCACTCATGCACATTCACTCACTCACTCACTCATTCACTCATTCACTCACTCACTCACTCTCCCACACCAGTAACAAGACAACAACATCCACGCAAGGGGTCAACACGGACACAAACAAACACAAACACAGGCACAAGAGGCGTGGCTTATCAGTGGAGTAACTAAGAGCGGAAAGATAAGAGTTGGTTTGATGTCTAAGCTGATAAGTTAAATTATATATCTTAACAGTTAAAGAGGATAAAGATGAGTATTATTATCATGACGTCATTATTCCATTTTGTTGATTGGAGAGAAGTAGCGGGATTGAGGGAATGGAGAAGGGAGAGGAAGGAAGGGAGGAAAGGAAGGGAAGAAGAAGGGAGAGGAAGGAAGGGAAGAAGAAGGGAGAGGAAGGAAGGGAAGAAGAAGGGAGAGGAAGGAAGGGAAGAAGAAGGGAGAGGAAGGAAGGGAAGAAGAAGGGAGAGGAAGGAAGGGAGGAAAGGAAGGGAAGAAGAAGGGAAGGACAAGTTGGTGGTGAAAGATTGTTGTTACGAGGATGGCTTCTAAAAGTAAAAGATAATTAAGAATAGCAAATAACATTGAAAAAAAGTAAAAAGAAAAAAAAGAAAAAAGAAAAGTGAAAAGTAGAGCAAAAAAATAAGTTTATAAGTAGAGTTTCAGTAAATTATAAACAAATACTGGAATATAAAAGAATAGGAAAAGCAAGTAAGATGGAGGAATAAAATAAACTAAACTCGAATGTGTAAACTGATTCTGTAGTCCCGGAATTGACCTCTCTTTCGGCCACCTCTTTTGATTTTTTTTTTTTTTTTTTTTTTTTTTTTTGTAGGAGCAGCGAGTAGCGGGCTTTTTTTTTATTATTGTTTCCTTTTTTGTGCCCTTGAGCTGTCTCCTTTGTTGTAAAAAAAAACAAAAAAAAAAACCACGCACCTCCACTCGCGGCCGCCCGGAGAACCATATGGGAGGTGCTTTCCCTAGCGATCTCGGCTCTTCTCTATTTCGGGATCTCGGAATACAAGTTACTCTGTGGAGCCAATTGTTCAAACACGGTGCCTGCTGGTTGGGAAAAGTCTACATTTCCCATTGCCCGGAGGTTTAAATGTTTGCGTCTATTTACGATGACGAATGCAAGCGGGCCCGAATCTACCTCGTTAACGCTCGTACCTCAAATTAACCCGGTAGCTGCGGGGATCATGTGTCTTCAAGGCCCCTCTAGGCGAATCTATGAGAAAAAAATCATCGCTCTCGCAAACCACTTCATAATATATATCAACGCATTTGTGATCACTTTATGCATCATCTATTTTGGGGGGTTTATATCACGGCAAAAATGTGGCCCGTCACTGGTACACGGTAAAGCCACAAATTTGGCCCGTCGCTGCTGCCGAGTTAACGATGGAAGTAATCAGAGAGAGATAGAGATGGAGACAATTAAACCTAAAAAAAATAACACCAAGTCAATATGCTAAACACAAAATAGCTAATGATGATGATGATGATGATGATGAGGAGGAGGAGGAGGAGGAGGAGGATGGGGTATTGTTATGATGATGATGATGAGGAGGAGGAGGAGGAGGATGGGGTGTTGTTATGACGACGATGATAATGATGATGATGATGAGGAGGAGGAGGAGGAGGAGGAGGATTGGGTGAGTCCAAGGTCAGGTGTTCCGAACTAATCACGGTTCCTTCACCTATATCAATAAGGCTGATGATGATGATGGTTGGGGTCAGTAGTTAGGTGAGGTGTAGGGTAATTACTGCGGTTCCTTCACCTGTGATAGACGGACAAGAAGAAGGAAAGCAAAGACGAGAAGAAGGAAGGCGGCAAAGCTGACCCAAAGAACCTACTGACACAGGTAAGTTACATGTTCCGTTCACGATAACTTGGCGAAAAAGCCCCGTCCAGACCAGCCCCGCCCAGACCAGTCCAGCATCCACCAATAAGATCCAACCTTTCCCAACATCCAGCAATGAGATCCAACCTTTCCCAGCATCCAACAGTGAGATTTGACCCCTCCCAGTATCCACCAGTGAGATCTAACCTTTCCCATCATCCAGCAATGAGATCCAACCTTTCCCAACATCCAGCAATGGGATCCAACCTTTCTCAGCTTCCACCAGTGAGATTTGACCTTTCCCAGCATCCACCAATGAGACCTAGCCTTTCTCAGACTCCCACTAATCATATGCCGGCTGAATTAATGAATGAGGTAGCGTGACTTGTTTGTGTACTAACCAATAGGAGACGTTAAATAGAAAAAGGGGCGGGGCTTATTCGCCAGGTTAGCGTGAACAGCGTATCTTTGACCTCCTTCAAGTGATCGTCAGCATGTAACGAAATTGATGACGGGACTTCGTTATGCGCTGAGCGGCGAATGA
>NC_066569.1:10209089-10229089 GCF_024679095.1 Eriocheir sinensis
CCTCTATATGAAGGACTGAATCTGTTCCTTTAAGCGGGTTCATGTTCTTCCTTTGCCTGACCTAAAGGAATGTGATCTCGTTCTCTATATGAAGGACTGAATCTGTTCCTTTAAGCGGCTTCATGTTCTTCCTTTGCCTGACCTAAAGGAATGTGATCTCGCTCTATATGAAGGACTGAATCTGTTCCTCTAAGCGGCTTCATGTTCTTCCTTTGCCTGACCTAAAGGAATGTGATCTCGCTCTATATGAAGGACTGAATCTGTTCCTTTAAGCGGCTTCATGTTCTTCCTTTGCCTGACCTAAAGGAATGTAATCTCGTCCTCTATATGAAGGACTGAATCTGTTCCTTTAAGCGGCTTCATGTTCTTATTTCTCTTTTTCTTCCTCCTGTTCCCCCGTTTTCTTAGTTTATCCTCATTTCTTCCTCTGACCCGTTTCCTAGTCTGTTCCACCCATTTTCTTTCCCCGAGTCACCCGTTTTCTTTCTCTTTGGCTTCCGTTTTCTTTTTCTGCGCTGCCTAACTCATCTATTAATTCCCCCTTTTCACCTGTTTATTTCACGTATTCATTAATTAAGTATACCTGTCTTATGCCCCCTCTCTCTTCCCCCTCTCCCTTCCTCCCTCTCTACCCCCATCCCCTTCCTCTTCTCGTTCCTCTCCCCTCCCTTTCCCTTCCCTCCATAACCCCATCCCCTTCCTACTTCCTCCTGCCCTCCTTCCCTCCACCCCCTTCCTTCCCCTTCCTCTTCTCGTTCCTCTCCCCTCCCTCTCACCGTCCCCCACCTCCCTTTCCCTTCCTTCCCCTTCCCTACCCCCATCCCCTCTCCTTATCCCCCTTCCTCTTCCCGTCCCCTACCTCCTCACTCCCCTTCATACTCCCTTCCTTCCCCCCTTCCCCTTTCCTCCCCTCTCCTTATCCCCCTTCCTCTTCCCATCCCCAACCTCCTCACTCCCCCTCATACTCCCTTCCTCCTCCCGTCCCGTCCCCCCCCCCGCCCCCTTCACCTCGCCCCCCTTACCTGGCAGGACCCCAACGCGCCCCCCGACCCCATGGTGCTGCTGCCGCCCCCCCCACCGCCGGACCAGGGGGGGTTGGCGCACCTGGACAAGGCCGCGCGGATTGTGGAACGAATCGTGCAGCAGAACGTGTACGATGAAGGGTTTCATGGTGAGTGGGGGGGATTTAGGGGAGGGGAGGAGGTGTGGGGGGGTAGGGGAGGTTGTGCATGGGAGGGGGGTGTGTGTGTGTGTGTGTGTGTGTTTGTCTGTTATTACGCTCGCCCACACACACACACACACACACACACACACACACACACACACAATGTTATTAGTAATTAAACGCAGTTATTCTAATTGTACAAACCTGTCTTATCATTTATCTCCTCCCCTCTCCCCCTCCACCCCCCTCTCCCCTCCATCCCCCCTCTTTCCTTCTCCCCTTCCCCCTCCCTTCTCCTTCCATTATTTCCTTTCTCCCCCTCCATTATTTTATTATCTTCCTTCCTCCTTCCTTCCTTAATCATCTCTCTTCCTTCTTTTGTTTGTTTTTCTTTCCTTCCTTCCTTCCTTCCTTCCTTCATTAATCATCCCTCCATCCATTTTCCTTTTGCTCCCTCCTTTCTTCCTTCTTTCCTTCCTTTTTTTCCTTTCTTTCCTTCTTTCCTTTCCTTTCTTCTTTTCTTCCCTTCCTTTTTTCTTCCTTCCTTCCTTCCTTCCTTCTTTCTTTCCTTGCTTCTTTTCTTCCCTTATTTTTTCCTTCCTTCCTTCTTTCCTTTCTTCCCTTCCTTTTTCCTTCCTTGACCTTGCTTCCTTCCTTTTCCTTCCTTCCTTCCTTCCTTCTTTCTTTTCTTCCTTCTTTCCTTCCTTGACCTTGCTTCCTTCCTTTTCCTTCTTTCCTTCCTTCCTTCCTTCTTTCTTCCTTCTTTCCTTCCTTGACCTTGCTTCCTTCCTTTCTTTCCTTCCTTCCTTCATTTATTCAATCATTTTTTCCTACCTCCCTTCATCTCTTTCTTTATTTCTTGACTCCTCCTCCTCCTCCTCCTCCTCCTCCTTATATTTCACCTTCCTCTTCCTCTTCCTCCATCTTCTCTCTTTCTCCCCCTCCTTCGCCTCCTCCTCCTTTTCTTCCATACCCTCCTCCGCTCCTCCACCATACCCGTCTCCTTTACCCCTTACACTCCTCCCCCATCCCCCATCCCCCTCCCCCTCTCCCCCCCCCCCAGACTACAAATACTGGGAAGACCAAAGCGACGACTACCGCCAGCTGGAGGGGTCGTTACTACCCCTGTGGAGACTCACCGCCCCCCTCTCGCGCCGCCTCTTCGTGTGCGACGTGACCTGGAGCCCCGCCCATCCCGACCTGCTGGCGGTGGCGTACTCGGCAGGTGAGGGGGGAAGGGGGGCGCACGGGAAGGGAAGTTAACCCGGTAGCAGCGGGGGTCATGTTTCTTAATGGTCCCTCTAAGCGAGAAAAATGAGAAAAAATCATCAATCACACAAACCATTTCATAATACTATATATCAATGCATTTGTGATCAGTTTATGCATCATCTGTTTTGGGGGGTTTATATCATGACAGAAATTTGGCCCGTCGCTGCTACACGGTAAAGCCACAAATTTGACCCGTCGCTGCTACACGGTAAAGCCACAAATTTGGCCCGTCGCTGCTACACGGTAAAGCCACAAATTTGACCCGTCGCTGCTACACGGTAAAGCCACAAATTTGACCCGTCGCTGCTACATGGTAAAGCCACAAATTTGACCCGTCGCTGCTACATGGTAAAGCCACAAATTTGACCCGTCGCTGCTACATAATAAAGCCACAAATTTGACCCGTCGCTGCTACACGGTAAAGCCACAAATTTGACCCGTCGCTGCTACATAATAAAGCCACAAATTTGACCCGTCGCTGCTACACGGTAAAGCCACAAATTTGACCCGTCGCTGCTACACGGTAAAGCCACAAATTTGACCCGTCGCTGCTACATAATAAAGCCACAAATTTGACCCGTCGCTGCTACATGGTAAAGCCACAAATTTGACCCGTCGCTGCTACATAATAAAGCCACAAATTTGACCCGTCGCTGCTACACGGTAAAGCCACAAATTTGACCCGTCGCTGCTACACGGTAAAGCCACAAATTTGACCCGTCGCTGCTACATAATAAAGCCACAAATTTGACCCGTCGCTGCTACATAATAAAGCCACAAATTTGACCCGTCGCTGCTACATAATAAAGCCACAAATTTGACCCGTCGCTGCTACATAATAAAGCCACAAATTTGACCCGTCGCTGCTACACGGTAAAGCCACAAATTTGACCCGTCGCTGCTACACGGTAAAGCCACAAATTTGACCCGTCGCTGCTACATAATAAAGCCACAAATTTGACCCGTCGCTGCTACACGGTAAAGCCACAAATTTGACCCGTCGCTGCTACACGGTAAAGCCACAAATTTGGCCCGTCGCTGCTACACGGTAAAGCCACAAATTTGACCCGTCGCTGCTACACGGTAAAGCCACAAATTTGACCAGTCGCTGCTACACGGTAAAGCCACAAATTTGACCAGTCGCTGCTACACGGTAAAGCCACAAATTTGACCCGTCGCTGCTACACGGTAAAGCCACAAATTTCACCAGTCGTTGCTACACGGTAAGGCCACAAATTTGACACGTCGCTGCTACATAATAAAGCACAAATTTGACCTGTCGCTGCTACACGGTAAAGCCACAAATTTGACCTGTCGTTGCTACATAATAAAGCCACAAATTTGACCGTCGCTGCTACACGGTAAAGCCACAAATTTGACCTGTCGCTGCTACACGGTAAAGCCACAAATTTGACCCGTCGCTGCTACATAATAAAGCCACAAATTTGACCCGTCGCTGCTACACGGTAAAGCCACAAATTTGACCCGTCGCTGCTACATAATAAAGCCACAAATTTGACCCGTCGCTGCTACACGGTAAAGCCACAAATTTGACCAGTCGCTGCTACACCCGAAAGCCACAAATTTGACCCGTCGCTGCTACATAATAAAGCCACAAATTTGACCCGTCGCTGCTACATAATAAAGCCACAATTTGACCTGTCGCTGCTACATAATAAAGCCACAAATTTGACCCGTCGCTGCTACATAATAAAGCCACAAATTTGACCCGTCGCTGCTACACGGTAAAGCCACAAATTTGACCCGTCGCTGCTACACGGTAAAGCCACAAATTTGACCCGTCGCTGCTACACGGTAAAGCCACAAATTTGACCCGTCGCTGCTACACGGTAAAGCCACAAATTTGACCCGTCGCTGCTACACGGTAAAGCCACAAATTTGACCTGTCATTGCTACACGGTAAAGCCACAAATTTGACCCGTCGTTGCTACATGGTAAAGCCACAAATTTGACCCGTCATTGCTACATGGTAAAGCCACAAATTTGACCTATCATTGCTACATGGTAAAGCCACAAATTTGACCGTCGCGGCTACACGGTAAAGCCACAAATTTGACCCGTCGCTGCTACACGGTAAAGCCACAAATTTGACCCGTCGCTGCTACACGGTAAAGCCACAAATTTGACCCGTCGCTGCTACATGGTAAAGCTACAAAGGAGTGGGGGAGTGGGTGAGAAAGGAGGGGAAGGAGGGGAGGAAGGGGAAAGGGGAGGAGTTGGAAGGAAAATGTGGGAGGGGAGGAGAAGGGGAGGGAGAGAAAAGGGGAAAAGGAGGGGAGGAAGGTTGAGGTTGAGGAAGGAAGGGGAAAGAGGAGCAGTGGGAAGGAAAATGGGGGAGGGGGAGGAGGGGAGGAGGGAGGAGGGAAGGAATGAAAGAAAAAAATGAAGGAAAGAAAGAAGAAATGAAATAAAAAAGAAGGAAAAAAAGATGTTAATATAATTCTCTCTCTCTCTCTCTCTCTCTCTCTCTCTCTCTCTCTCTCTCTCTCTCTCTCTCTCTCTCTCTCTCTCTCTCTCTCTCTCTCTCTCTCTCTCTCCCGTGCCCCCAGGTGAGTCAGGGGAGCCTCCTGAACCCGGATACCTGTGTCTCTTCAGTCTCAAGAACCCCTGCGTGCCTGAGCGATGCCTCCCCTGCCCCTGTGGCGTCACCTGTGTCCGCTTCCACCCTGAGGTAACGCACACACACACAAAAAAAAAAATGAAAAATAATAGTAATAATAATAAGAAGAAGAAAAGAAGAAAAATAAATAAGAAAAAGCACATTCTCTCTAATAGGACTTTTTTTCTTTTTCTTTCCTTCTTTCTTTCTTTCTTTTTCTCTTTTTTCTCTTTCTTTGTTGCTTTCTTTCTTTTTTTTCTTTTCTCCCCGTCCTCCGCCGCCGCCGCAGAAGGAGAGCGTGCTGGTCGCCGGGCAGGAGGACGGCGCTGTGCTGGTCTACGACGCGCGCCACGCCACCACGGAGCCGCCCCATCTTGCTGTTTCCACTTGCAGGAGAAGGGTAGAAGGGAGAGAAGGAGGGAGGTGTGTGTGTGTGTGTGTGTGTGTGTGTGTGTGTGTGTGTGTGTGTGTGTGTGTGTGTGTGTGTGTGTGTGTGAAATGGAAGGGAAGGGAATGGAAGGCTTTGAGGTGATGGGAAGGGAAGATAGGAAGAGGAAGAAAGGAAGGGGAAAGAGGGGAGGAAAGGGAGAGTTTAGGGTGAAGGAAGGGGAAGAAGGGAAGGAAGGGAGAGAAAGGGAAGGAGAAGGAGGGTGAAGAAAAGGAGGAAGGGGAGGAAAGGAAGGGGTAAGAAGGGGAGGAAAAGGAAGAGGGAGAGAGAGAGAGAGAGAGAGAGAGAGAGAGAGAGAGAGAATATTAATTTAATCTACCTTTATGATCTTCTAATTAGCACGCATCTAACATTAATCCTCCTCTTCTTCTTCCTCCTCCTCCTCCTCCTCCTCTTCCTACTCCTCCTCCTCCTCCTGCTCCTCCTTTTCTTTTTCTTTTTCTTCTTGTTCTGTTTTGTTCTTCTTAATCGTATTTTTTTTCGTTTCTTTTCTTCTTCTTTTTCTTCTTCTTCTTCTCCTTCTTCTTTTTCTTCTTTTTCTTCTTCTTCTTCTTTTTCTTCTTCTTCTTCTTCTTCTTCTTCTTCTCTTTCTTTGGCGCCTTCCTCCTATTCTTATTCCTCTCATTGTTATCATTGTTAATATAATTTCTCTTCTGTTACTTCTATTATTACACCTCCTCCTCCTTCTCCTCCCCTTCTTCTCCCCCCCAGGTCGCATGGATGCACACTCGCCCGGGTCAGCCCCTGTGCTTCCTCTCCGTGGGGCGCGACGGGCGGGTCACGAAGTGGGTGGTGCGCTCCGCGACCCTCGAGCCCAGAGACCTGCTTCAGTCCGGCGACCCTGAGGCCTCGGAGCACCTCTTCACGAACCCCAACAACGACCGCGCGAAGCTACAGGGTAAGGGGGGCGGGGGGGGGGGGGGCTTCCAATCCCCTATCCTGGTATCCAACCCTCTTCCCTCTCCACGGGCACCCTCTTATCCTGCCTTCCAATCCCCTATCCTGGTATCCAACCCTCTTCCCTCTCCACAGGCACCCTCTTATCCTGCCTTCCAATCCCCTATCCTGGTATCCAACCCTCTTCCCTCTTCACAGGCGCCCTCTTATCCTGCCTTCCAATCCCCTATCCTGGTATCCAACCCTCTTCCCTCTCCACAGGCGCCCTCTTATCCTGCCTTCCAATCCCCTATCCTGGTATCCAACACTCTGCCCTCTCCACAGGCGCCCTCTTATCCTGCCTTCCAATCCCCTATCCTGGTATCCAACCCTCTTCTCTCTCCACAGGCGCCCTCTTATCCTGCCTTCCAATCCCCTATCCTGGTATCCAACCCTCTTCCCTCTCCACAGGCGCCCTCTTATCCTGCCTTCCAATCCCCTATCCTGGTATCCAACCCTCTTCCCTCTCCACAGGCGCCCTCTTATCCTGCCTTCCAATCCCCTATCCTGGTATCCAACCCTCTTCCCTCTCCACAGGCACCCTCTTATCCTGCCTTCCAATCCCCTATCCTGGTATCCAACCCTCTTCCCTCTCCACAGGCGCCCTCTTATCCTGCCTTCCAATCCCCTATCCTGGTATCCAACCCTCTTCCCTCTCCACAGGCGCCCTCTTATCCTGCCTTCCAATCCCCTATCCTGGTATCCAACCCTCTTCCCTCTCCACAGGCGCCCTCTTATCCTGCCTTCCAATCCCCTATCCTGGTATCCAACCCTCTTCTCTCTCCACAGGCACCCTCTTATCCTGCCTTCCAATCCCCTATCCTGGTATCCAACCCTCTTCCCTCTCCACAGGAACCGTAACTTGCTTAGCCCTGAAAGCCAACGAGCCCAACTTCCTCCTAATGGGGGTGGACTCCGGGGCCGTGGTGGAGATGACCCTCACGGCCTCCACCCACGACCTCTTCTTCTACCCCGCCCACTCCGCGCCCGTCCGCCTGCTGGCCTGGAACGGGCATCACGAGGAGGTGTTCGCTTCCACCTCGATGGACTGGATGCTGAAGGTGTGGGCGAGGAGGCATAGGTGAGGAGGGGTGTGGGGAAGGGGATTGGGGTGTTCGGGGTAGTGGTGGGACGCTTAGTAATGGGTTTAAGTTCGATAGATTCTTATTCAGCAGGGATATTGGCAAGAATTGGTTTAGACGGAGTGGTGGATGAGTGGAACAGGCTTGGCAGTCATGTGGTGAGTGAGTGCCAATACTAACAGAGTGGTGGATGAGTGGAACAGGCCTGGCAGTCATGTGTTGAGTGACTGCCAGTGCTAACAGAGTGGTGGATGAGTGGAACAGGCCAGGCAGTCATGTGGTGAGTGAGTGCCAATACTAACAGAGTGGTGGATGAGTGGAACAGGCCTGGCAGTCATGTGGTGAGTGAGTGCCAATACTAACAGAGTGGTGGATGAGTGGAACAGGCCTGGCAGTCATGTGTTGAGTGAGTGCCAATACTAACAGAGTGGTGGATGAGTGGAACAGGCCTGGCAGTCATGTGGTGAGTGAGTGCCAATACTAACAGAGTGGTGGATGAGTGGAACAGGCCTGGCAGTCATGTGGTGAGTGAGTGCCAATACTAACAGAAGCCTTGCATCCCCCTCTCATTCCCCTCATTTTCCCTTTTATCTTTCTCCTTCCATCCCCTTCTCATTCCCCTCTCACCCTCTTCTGACTCCTCCTTAACCCCCTTCTTCCCTCCAGGTGCCCCCTCGTAGCCCTGGACCTGGGGGCGCCTGTGGCCGGGCTCACCTGGAGTCACCTGGGGGCGAGCCTGGTGGTGGGAGTGACGGAAGACGGCAAGGTGCACGTCTATGACCTCTACTTGCGCAGGTGTCGCCCGTTATGCGTCCAGAACATCATGCAGCGACGGAAGAGTGTCCTGACCTGCACCGCCTTCAGCCCCTTCCATCCCGTGTTGGTGGTGGGCGGGGAGAGGTGGGTGAGGGGGAGGAGGAGGAGGAAGGGGTTCAGGGCAAGAGAGTATGGTGTTTGGTGGGTGAGGTGGGTTAAGGTAAGGGGGTTGGACAAGGTGATGTTGGGTGAAGGGGTGTGTTGTGTGAGAATCTATGGGTGTGTGGGTGTGTTGAGTGAAGGGGGGGTGAGGATGTGTGAGTGTGCTGGTTTGGGGATGTGGGTGGGAGGGTGTGTTGTGTTGGATAATAAAAATAATAATAATAATAATAATAATAATAATAATAATCATAATCGTAATGACGTAACTAATATATACAATTAATAGTAATCTCTCTCTCTCTCTCTCTCTCTCTCTCTCTCTCTCTCTCTCTCTCTCTCTCTCTCTCTCTCTCTCCCACTCGCTACCCTCCCCTCATTCCAAAACCTCTCCTAACCTCTCTTTTATCCTCCACACTCTCCCCCTCTCTCCCCTCGCTCCCCCTCCCCCAACTCCTCCCCAGGGGGTATCTACTCACCCTCAAGCTCTCCCCCAACCTCCGGCGACCCCCGAAGGAGGCCAAGGGGGCGGATGAGGTTCAGAGGAAGGAGATCGAGGTGGCGAGGTTGGGAAGGCTTATCTCCACTGCCACGCCCCCCTGAGAGAGAGAGAGAGAGAGAGAGAGAGAGAGAGAGAGAGAGAGAGAGAGAGAGAGTTTGTTAAAATTACTTCTCATATTTTGAAAACTGGTATTGCGTGTGTGTGTGAGAGAGAGAGAGAGAGAGAGAGAGAGAGAGAGAGAGAGATTGAGAGTTTTTGTGTGTTTGTTAACCTTCCTTCTCATATTTTGAAAACTGGTGTTGTGTTGGAGAGAGAGAGAGAGAGAGAGAGAGAGAGTCATAATTTTAGCCTTAAGTAAGAAGCAATAAGTGCAAGGTAATTGAAGTAAATAGGTGAGGATAAAGATTGTCTAGTTAGCATCTTCAAAGGTAAATATATCAGAATAAATGAAGTGAAACAGTTGCTCATGTGATTTCAATGTTTTACACCTTTTATGAAGCGACGCAACCCCGGGCATTAGCAAGGAGACAAAGTATACGTACTAAGTCTATATATACCAAGTCAAGTCACTCTGCTTCAAAACTGAGACCGGTACGCGCAGGAGGCGGTTTGGGGGCGGAGCAGCGGGATGACGTCACTTGGAGCCAAAAAAAAAATACCCGCCAGTTCAGGGGTGACTAAAGGTGCGGTCGTGTGTGTACTTTGGATGTGCATGCTTGCCTACTTTCACAGCGCGTTCAGGCAAGCCACTGACGAAAAAAAATATGCCTTTTTCTTGTGCTATTGCGTGACTGTAATTCCAATGCCTACAAACGGCGGTGTGGGGTGTGAGGGAGGGCATGTAGAAGTGATTGATTTAAATTAGTCCGCCTTTCTTCGTTTTCTCTAAATCCCTGTTTCTACATTCTCTAGTTTGGCTCCAAGTAACGTCACGCATAAGCCACGCCTCGGCCGCGTCTCCTCCCACAAACCTGCGTGTGACTTGACTCGGTGTATATAGACTTTGGTATACTTATATATTATTGTCTCCTTGGGTATGATAGTAAGTTACATACTACATCGCTTTGGTGAAGGCCACAGGGTAGAGGGTGTCCTTGCTTGCATACCCCGAGCCCCACTACCCCCCGAGTGTACCCAAATACCCTACCCAGCAGTGGAAGGTGTGCGCCGGGGCAGACTCGACCTTACCCCGCCAGGCATAAGGGTTAAAGTTCTCCGCCGGGCCGGCCACGTGTCTGCCCCTCCCCGTCAAGGCGCCTGGTTGTGTCTGGATTTAAGGTAATTGTGAGAAACGGTCCAGATCACCTTAATGGAGGGAGACTTGTCCTGCCTGAGAGAGAGAGAGAGAGAGAGAGAGAGAGAGAGAGAGAGAGAGAGAGTTTAAATTAACAGTATTGCCAAAACCACATAAAAATCAGTCTGACCCTCTCAAAATACTAATAACATTCTCTTATCGGTCAACATCATGAATTAATTTTGCAAGCCCATCTCTCTCTCTCTCTCTCTCTCTCTCTCTCTCTCTCTCTCTCTCTCTCAGCAGCAGACGAACTTGGGTCACCTCCACAACCCCGCCACAACTTTTATCTCCACCCGACGCCTTCCACACATTTCCGACCCTCAGAATACCACTTAATACACACCAAATTAAATAATACACCAAATCCCGGACGTATATTGAACCTAAAAACGTGGATACGGTCTAAAAGAGGCAGATGGGGAGTCAAATCTTCCTCGGCGGAGTTGGCGGGTGAGGAAAACATTGAGAGAGAGAGAGAGAGAGAGAGAGAGAGAGAGAGAGAGAGAGAGACACACCACGTCATCTATTTGCTTCTCTCCACCGTCTTTCCTCCATTCCCTCCTCTTTTCCTCCTCCTCCAGGTGAGTGAGAGAGGTCGGAAGGCGCCGGGGAGGAACGTGTATCGGACAGGTATTTCAGGTGGTGGTTGTCTGTCTGTCTGTCTGTCTGTCTCACGTGGATGGTAAGTGTGTCTGTCTGTCTGTCTATATCTGTTTGTCCTTTAATTATTTTCTTTATTTTCCTTTCCTTCCTTTCGTTACTGCGCTTTTTCCTTCCTTTCCTTTCCTTTCCTTCCCTTCCCTTCCCATCCATTCCATTTAACCTTCCTTCCCTTCCCTTCCCTTCCCTTCCCTTCCCATCCATTCCATTTAACCTTCCTTCCCTTCCTTCCCTAACCTTCCTTCCATCCATTCCATTTAACCTTCCTTCCTTCCTTCCTTCCCTACCCTTCCCGTCCCCTCCATTCCCTTTAACCTTCCGTCCCTTCCCTTCCCTTCCCTAACCTGCCCTGCCCATCCATTCCATTTAACCTTCCTTCCCTTCCCTTCCCTTCCCTTCCCATCCATTCCATTTAACCTTCCTTCCCTTCCCTTCCCTTCCCTAACCTTCCCTTCCCATCCATTCCATTTAACCTTCCTTCCCTTCCCTTCCCTTCCCTAACCTTCCCTTCCCATCCATTCCATTTAACCTTCCTTCCCTTCCCTTCCCTTCCCTAACCTTCCCTGCCCATCCATTCCATTTAACCTTCCTTCCCTTCCCTTCCCTTCCCTAACCTTCCTTCCCATCCATTCCATTTAACCTTCCTTCCTTCCTTCCCTTCCCTAACCTTCCTGCCCATCCATTCCATTTAACCTTCCTTCCTTCCTTCCTTCCCTAACCTTACCTTCCCATCCATTCCATTTAACCTTCCTTCCCTTCCCTTCCCTAACCTCCCTTCCCATCCATTCCAATTAACCTTCCTTCCTTCCTTCCTTCCTTCCTTCCCTAACCTTCCTGCCCATCCATTCCATTTAACCTTCCTTCCTTCCTTCCTTCCCTAACCTTCCCTTCCCATCCATTCCATTTAACCTTCCTTCCTTTCCCTTCCCTTCCCTTCCCATCCATTCCATTTAACCTTCCTTCCCTTCCCTTCCCTAACCTTCCCTTCCCATCCATTCCATTTAACCTTCCTTCCCTTCCCTTCCCTTCCCTAACCTTCCCTGCCCATCCATTCCATTTAACCTTCCTTCCCTTCCCTTCCCTTCCCTAACCTTCCCTTCCCATCCATTCCATTTAACCTTCCTTCCCTTCCCTTCCCTTCCCTAACCTTCCCTTCCCATCCATTCCATTTAACCTTCCTTCCCTTCCCTTCCCTTCCCTTCCCTTCCCTTCCCTAACCTTCCCTTCCCATCCATTCCATTTAACCTTCCTTCCTTTCCCTTTCCTTCCCTAACCTTCCTTCCATCCATTCCATTTAACCTTCCTTCCCTTCCCTTCCCTTCCCTAACCTTCCCTTCCCATCCATTCCATTTAACCTTCCTTCCCTTCCCTTCCCTTCCCTAACCTTCCCTTCCCATCCATTCCATTTAACCTTCCTTCCCTTCCCTTCCCTTCCCTTCCCATCCATTCCATTTAACCTTCCCTTCCTTTCCCTTCCCTAACCTTCCTTCCCATCCATTCCATTTAACCTTCCTTTCCCTTCCCTTCCCTTCCTTCCTTCCCATCCATTCCATTTAACCTTCCTTCCTTCCTTCCCTTCCTTCCCTTCCATCCATTCCATTTAACCTTCCTTCCGCTCTTCCCTTCCTTCCCATCCATTCCATTTAACCTTCCGTTCCCTTCCCTAACCTTCCCTTCCCATCCATTCCATTTAACCTTCCTTCCCTTCCCTTCCCTTCCCTAACCTTCCCTTCCCATCCATTCCATTTAACCTTCCTTCCCTTCCCTTTCCCTTCCCTAACCTTCCCATCCATTCCATTTAACCTTCCTTCCTTTCCCTTCCCTTCCCTTTCCCTTAGCTGCAGAGGTCACGTTTCTTAGGTTAGGTTAGGTCAAAGGCTCCTCTAAGTAAAATTATGAGAAAGAATCATCACTCGCGCAAACCATTTCATAATATATATCAATGCATATGTGATCAGTTTATGCATCATCTATCATCAACCGAGAGAGCCTGGGTTCGATTCCCGGGCGGAGTGGAAAAATTTGGGCGGCTTTTCCGATACCCTACGCCCCTGTCCACCCAGCAGTGTACCAGGTATGAATCGGGGTTGTGTCCCGTCTCCTTGGATATGTTCCCTTCTCCTTAATCCCTTCCCCTTCTGTCTCTCTCCGGCATATGACCACAGATGTTGCGCCGACTAAACGAAACTTTCCAACTTTTTCTTTCTTTCCTTCCTTGTCCTCTCTTTTCCTCCTCGCTTTGTTTCGTCTCCCTCTTTCTATAATTCCTTCCCCTCCTGTCTCTCTCCGGCATATGACCACAGATGTTGCGCCGACTAAACGAAACTTTCCAACTTTTCATCTATCATCATCATCATCAGAAATTTGGCCCATCGCTAGTACACGGTAAAGCCGCAAATTTGGCCCATCGCTGCTACCGGGGTAAAATTTCTCCGAGTCAGTCTGTCGAATATTTTTTATCCAACTCCACACTCCTGCCTCCGAAGCAATCCTAAGTGGTATAGGGCACGAGAAGAAACGCATGATGACTAGGGTAAAGAATCACAGAGGGAGGTTAGGTTAGGTTAGTTTAGGCAGGAGGGGTTAAGTTTTGGCTAGGGTCACGGGTAAGTGTGTGGTTTAGCTCCGCCACCTCAAAATTCCCTATACGCCTTCATGTTATGGTTAAAAGGTTAAAATTAGTGCCTGTTAACCATAGTTTGAAGGCACAGAAGACTTTTTAAAAACTAACCTAACCTAACGAAACCTAACTGCTGACCATCTCCTACCATTAGCAATACTGGTATGGTTATGGTACGTTCGCTTAGGTTTGCTTCTAGCTATGCACGCCTTCCTATTATGGCAAAAGGGCATGTATTTTAGCCCTTAAACCATAATAAGAATGTGTATATTGGATTTTGAGGTGGCAGAGCTAAACTACATATTTACCCTTGCCCCCGAGCCTATTTTTTTGTTCATTTTTACTTATTTATTTATTTTTTACAGCAAAGGAGACAGCTCAAGGGCACAAAAAAAGGAAACAGTAATACAAAAGCCCGCTACAATAACAAAAAATGCCCGCTACAATAATAATAAAAAAGCCCGCTACAGTTATACAAAAAGCCCGCTAATATAAAGTCCCCGATTTTTTTTTTTTTTTTTTTTTTTTTTCTCTCAAGGTGCTGGCCATAGTGCTGATAGTCTCTCTTGAGGGGCCTCTTAGATGACCCCTGCCCATTAGTGGTGCAGGTGAACTTTTTTTATAGTGGCTGCCATGATGTATGTATGATTCATGTGGGTGTGTGATGTATGTTATGCTGCGCCCCTCGCGGTATTTTTGACCAAAGTTGCTGAAGTTAGGATTGATTGGCGACCTGGGAAGCATGTGGATAGTCTTCCGCCACTTAGCGATGGTTGAAAATAGTCCGCGTTCGTAGTGGACAGATTTCCCGTCAGACTTATCAACGGCAAGTCTTGTAAGAGGCTTGCTGAATCCAGTTCCACCTTATTATGTAACTATTTATTTTGTGTCTATTAAGTCTTTTTTATTTAAGTTTTTATTTCTACATGATTCTTATTTCTATTGATTTATTGTTTCTTTGTTTTAATTTCTTATTGATATATTTGCGTATTCATTTTTTTCCAGTGTGCCAACTTTGTGACCCTCGTGGAGCATGGTCTCGGCAGCAACAACAGCAACAACAACAAGAACAATGGCAGTAGCAGCAGTAGTGATGGCAGCGCTGACGATGGTGGAGGGCATTGCCGCAGCTGCCACCTCCACCACCACCTCCACCCCCACCCAGCAGCTGCCCCAGTGGAATGTCGCTGATTGGGGTCCACAGCCACACAACCCCACAGACTTTACCACCTTCCTGTGAGTGTGCACCTCCCTCAGTTATCCCTTAGCCCGTCCGCTGCGATTGGCACGGATTTGGCTTTCACTGGTAGCCTGGTAACATATAGACTGGGATTACAAGACACTCACTTCCCACATTATCTTTTTCTAAAGGTCAAAGAGGGGGTCAGTCAGGTTCTAATGAGTGTTTCTATAGGTTCATGGTACAGAGGAAGGGTCACACTACCACCAGGGTCATAGAACTACTCCTGGAAATGCCCACAACTCCTACGAAAGCCTTGTCAAATAGGTGTTTCTTTAGGTTCATGGTACAGAGGAAGAGTCACACTACCACCAGGGTCATAGAACTACTCCTGGAAATGCCTACAACTCCGTGGAAAGCCTTGTCAAATAGGTGTTTCTTTAGGTTCATGGTACAGAGGAAGGGTCACACTACCACCAGGGTCATAGAACTACTCCTGGAAATGCCCACAACTCCTACGAAAGCCTTGTCAAATAGGTGTTTCTATAGGTTCATGGTACAGAGGAAGGGTCACACTACCACCAGGGTCATAGAACTACTCCTGGAAATGCCCACAACTCTCTGAAAGCCTTGTCAAATATGTGTTTCTTCAGGTTCACGGTACAGAGGAAGGGTCACACTACCACCAGGGTCATAGAACTACTCCTGGAAATGCCCACAACTCCTACGAAAGCCTTGTCAAATAGGTGTTTCTATAGGTTCATGGTACAGAGGAAGGGTCACACTACCACCAGGGTCATAGAACTACTCCTGGAAATGCCCACAACTCCTACGAAAGCCTTGTCAAATAGGTGTTTCTTTAGGTTCATGGTACAGAGGAAGGGTCACACTACCACCAGGGTCATAGAACTACTCCTGGAAATGCCCACAACTCCTACGAAAGCCTTGTCAAATTAGTGTTCTTGGGCAATGAAATGTCCAAAAATGCGACCCATAGTACTACATGGTCTTTCTCTGCCTCTGTGGTGAATACTATAATATTTCTGAGGAGTGTTTGCCATGTGGTATTGGTGTGCTGGATATTCCCTCCCAAGGTGCAGGACTAGGTGAGGTGAGGTGAGGTCTTCTTGTAGGAAATCTACAGTCAAGGGGTTAGATAATAGAACCTCCATTTAGCGCATCTCTTTCAAAAGATTTCCTCATGACCCTTGACCTGACTGTGGAATGGACTGGAGGAGGAGGTGGTTTGTGCAAGAAACATTCATGATTTTAAGGAAAAGTTGGATAAGAGAGGATATGGAGACGGGACAGCGCGAGTGTAGCTCTTTTCCCGTATATCACAACTAGGCAAATACACACACACACACACACACACACACACACACACACACACACACACACACACATACACTCATACAATAAAAAAATCCCACCAGTACCAAATTGATAAATCTCATTGAAATAACACCTCCATTTTACTTGAATTTCCTTTGCACCTGTCTTGTGTTGAATAAAGAGTCTCCTGTACATACATTTTTATATATCTTGACACTTTAATACACCTCTCTCCCTACGTCTTCCCTCTCCTAACCTTTCCTCACCCCATCCCACTCTTCCTGCCTAACGAACCTTTCCCCTCCTCTTCCCCCCCTTCCCCTTTCCTCACCCCATCCCACTCTCCCTACCTAACGAACCTTTCCCCTCTCTTCCCCTCCTCTTCCCTCCTCTCCCCTTTCCTCACCCCATCCCACTCTCCCTACCAAACGAACCTTTCCCCTCCTCTTCCCTCCTCTCCCCTTTCCTCCCCTTTCCTCACCCCAACCCACTCTCCCTACCAACGAACCTTTCCCCTCTCTTCCCCTCCTCTCCCCTCCTCTCCCCTTTCCTCACCCCATCCCACTCTCCCTACCTAACGAACCTTTCCCCTCTCTTCCCCTCCTCTTCCCTCCCTTCCCCTTTCCTCACCCCATCCCACTCTCCCTACCTAACGAACCTTTCCCCTCTCTTCCCCTCCCATCACCCCACCCTCTCTCCTCTCCTCACATCATTCCTCCCACCTAACCCTCACCTCTCCCTCACCTCTCCCTCAGGTGGTATGGTTTCTCCGCCAACAAGAAAAACTTCACACGCCAGGATTTCAAGCACCTGGTGGACTGTACGACTAACCACCACCACAGCCACCGCCGCCGCCGCCACTGTCCGCCCCTCCTGCAGGAACCCCCTGTGGCCGCCCTCACCAGCTGCGACGCCAACACCGCCCTCACGCCCACTCAGTGTCACATGCTAAAGGCGGTGAGTGTAGGGTGTAGAGTGTAGCTTCATGGGGTGTCAGGGATGTATAATTTGGGTATTTCTTGTGTTTTAAGTATGTTTATTTGTGTTTTAGTCTACCATTCAACTCTCCGTTTTCTCTTTCTGAGCCTTTTTCTTCAGAGTGCATATGTGATTCTCTCTTGTAGTGACCCCCTAAATCTTCTCATTCACTCCACCTTCAATTCTTCAGTCTACCGTTCAACTCTCCGTTTTCTCTTTCTGAGCCTCTTTCCTTACATCCTCATCACCTCCTCTTCCGCAGTGCTCCGAGGATGACCTACTCACAGCATACGGCCTTGAGGGTGGAGGAGGGGCAGGCGGAGGAGGTAGTCTGAGTGTGGATGACCTCCGCTCCTTGCTGCCTGCCGTGACCTACCTGGGCCAGCGAGGGGACGCAGCCTGCACCACACCTGAGGGCAGTGTTGCCACCTCCACTGCTGACGCTGATCCTGGTGCCATCGCTGCCAACACTAAGCCAAGACCGTCAGAGGGTGGGTGTGGTGGGGGGTTGTGGGGGTGTATGGAGGGGTTGTGTGGGTGAGGGGAGAGAGAGAGAGAGTGTGTGTGTGTGTGTGTGTTGTTTGTGTGGGTGTGGGGGGGGGGTGAGAGTATTGAGAGAGAGAGTGTGTTGTTTGTGTGTACATGTGTTTGTGTATATATTTTGTCTATTTTTAAGTTAACAGAATGAACTACAATGATTTATTTCCATTCCCTCTCAACCCCCTTTGCCCCCCCCCTCCCCCCCCTCCATACCCCACCCATGCCCCCCTCCCATCCCTCGCATCATTGTGGGGTTGGTGACACACTTACCAACTTTACCTACTCCGTAAACTAAATTTTTGGGTCATATATCATCTCATTCCTAATCCATTCCCACTTATCCCACTCAATTAATTTTTTCACCATTCAAAAAACACAATAATTCCATCCATATATCTCATTCCCACCTCCGCAGACTTTTTTTTTTATTGTTTCCTATTTTTTGTGCCCTTGTGCTGTCTCCTTTGCTGTAAAAAAAAGAAAAAAAAGTGGCTGTTATGCTTAGCTACGAATCCACAGGCCTGGGTTGGGGTCCTGGTCTGGGGAGTCTGCACACAGCTCACCCTTTTGGAGTTGGTCGACAGTTGTGTACCTTGGGAAACGGAAACCTGGGTGTAGGTAAACTATGGCAACATGGATGTCACACTGGTCCTGTCCCGGGTGATCCCACTCAGAACATTTTTATCGCCAAACACAATATCTTCATACGTTCCCATTTCTACGCTTACTCACATCCCTCTCCAGACTCAAAAACTATAACCTCTAGTCTTAATACCCTACAATCTCATATCCCACTCACACGTCTTTCATACCCCACTCACATCCCTCTGCAGACTCAAAAACTATAACCTCTAGTCTTAATACCCTACAATCTCATATCCCACTCACTCCTCTTTCATACCCCACTCACATCCCTCTCCAGACTCAAAAACTATAAATTCTAGTCTTAATACCCTACAATCTCATATCCCACTCATGCCCCACTCACCCCTCTTTCATACCTCCCTCATACCCCACTCACATCCCTCTGCAGACTCAATTTTCCCCACTACCCTCAAAAACTATAAATTCTGGCCTTAATACCCTTCAAACTTGTCCCACTCACCCCTCTCACCCTACTCACACCCCTTGCGTCCCTCTCTCCAGTGTGGGGCTACGGTATCCTCTTCGTGACGCTGATCTCCGGGTGCTCGCTGGCAGGGGTGTCGGTGCTGCCCCTCATGGCGCACACCTTCTATCAACAGCTCCTCACACTCCTGGTCGGCCTGGCGGTGGGCTCCCTCGCCGCCTCCTCCCTCTTCCACCTCATTCCCCAGGTGTGTGTGGGTGTGGGTGTGGGGGGAGGTAAAGGGGTGGAGGGGAGGGTTGTAGACTTGTAGGGCTTAAACAAGGGCTTATAAATTGAGGGTCGTATTTTTAAACATTTCGTCACCCAAGTTCACTTATTTGACATGGCTTTCGTAGGAGCTGTAGGCCTTTCCAGGGGTAGTTTTGTGACCCTGGTGGTAGTTTGACCCTTCTTCTGTGCCATGAACCTTAACAAACACTCATGAAAGCCCAGTTGATCCCTGCTTTGACCTTTAGATATAGTTGATGTGAGAAGCGATGGTGTCTTAAAATGCAGCCCTGACTCCACCTCAGAAATAACTAAAGAAAAGCTAACATATCCACATTGCTGTAAAATTATTAATACTATGTTTATAAAAAGTGTGTGTGTGTGTGTGTGTGTGTGTGTGTGTTTGAAATGATAGTTATAAATATACTTTGACTGTCTTGATCTCTGTCTTAATAATGTCCGAAATGATAACACATAAACACTTCAATCGTCTTTATCCTTGCCGTTTATTTTCACTTTTACTTGATATAGATTTACGTGACATAACCTGGTTGCTAACTTGTCTCTCTCTCTCTCTCTCTCTCTTCCCCCGCAGGCCTTCCGGTTGGCTGAGAAGGTAAGGAGGAGAAGAAGGAGGAGGAGGAGAAGGAGGAGGATCATAATAACATAAGAACATAAGGATTCTGCATAAGGCCAGTAGGTCTATACAAGGCAGCTCCTGAAAACCTAACCCCACCTAATATCACTATCCATAAACTTATCTAACCTCTTCTTGAATGTATCTACCACACAACCCCTCACCCCCCTACCCCAACCAGCACCTCCCTCACACCCTCAACCCCTTCCCCTTCCTGTAAACTTAACCCCACCAAATATCACTATCCATGAACTTATCTAACCTCTTCTTGAATGTATCTATCACACAACCCCCCCCACTACCCCATCCAGCACCTCCCTCACACCCTCAACCCCTTTCCCTTCCTGTAAACCTAACCCCACCTAATATCACTACCCATGAACATATCTAACCTCTTCTTGAATGTTTCTATCACACAACCCCCCACCCCACTACCCCATCCAGCACCTCCTCACACCTCAACCCTCCCTTCCTGTA
>NC_066569.1:10234089-10266589 GCF_024679095.1 Eriocheir sinensis
AAGAAAGAACGGGAGGAAAAGGAGACAGAGAGGAGAAGGAGAGGGAAGGAAAGAAAGAAAGGAAAGGAATGGAAGTTGAAGAATGAGAAAACTTTAAGGCATAAGGATGAAAGAGAGAGACAGAGAGATAGAAGGAGAATCATATATCTCGTACTTAAATGCTATGCTTTCTAGATGGGGCCGAGGGTCAGAGAGAGAGAGAGAGGTGACCATGTCTATAATCAAGGATGAGAGAGACACAGAGATAGAAGAATCATATATCTTGTACTTAGTTGATATGCTCTTTAGATGGGGCTGAGGGTCAGAGAGAGAGAGAGAGAGGTGACCATGTCTATAATCAAGGATGAGAGAGACACAGAGATAAGGAGAATCATATATCTCGTACTTAAGTGATATGCTTTCTAGATGGGGCCGAGGGTCAGAGAGAGAGAGAGAGAGGTGACCATATCTGTAGCCAAGCACTCTCCACTCTCTCCTTCATCCACTGTGCTAGGTGACGTCTCCTCATACAAGGGTCCGAGGGTTAGAGAGAGAGAGAGAAAGTTAACCATATCTGTAGTCAAGCACTCTCTACCCTCTCTCCTACATCCACTGTGCTAGGTGACGTCTCTTCATACAAGGGTCCGAGGGTCAGAGAGAGAGAGAGAGAGGTGACCATATCTGTAGTCAAGCACTCTCTACCCTCTCTCCTTCATCCACTGTGCTAGGTGACGCCTCTTCATACAAGGGTCCGAGGGTTAGAGAAAGAGAGAGAAAGTTAACCATATCTATATTCATGCGTTCTCTGCCCTCTCTCCTTCATCCACTGTGCTAGGTGACGCCTCTTCATACAAGGGTCCGAGGGTTAGAGAAAGAGAGAGAAAGTTAACCATATCTGTAGTCAAGCACTCTCTACCCTCTCTCCTTCATCCACTGTGCTAGGTGACGTCTCCTCATACAAGGGTCCGAGGGTTAGAGAAAGAGAGAGAAAGTTAACCATATCTGTAGTCAAGCACTCTCCACCCTCTCTCCTTCATCCACTGTGCTAGGTGACGTCTCTTCATACAAGGGCAGACTATAGGGGTGGGGAGCTAGGCTAGTGTTGGCAGCCCTGCTATGCTAGGGTGTTTTAGAGCACTCACTGTATTATTAAGTGTGGCATTATAGACACTTCCATTATAGATTCACTTCCATTATAGATTACCCTTCATTATAGATTCACTTCCATTATAGATTCACTTCCATTATAGATTACCCTTCATTATAGATTCACTTCCATTATAATTCCCCTTCCATTATAGAGCCCCCTTCATTATAGATTCACTTCCATTATAATTCCC
Organism: Eriocheir sinensis; assembly: GCF_024679095.1. NCBI lineage: Eukaryota > Metazoa > Arthropoda > Malacostraca > Decapoda > Varunidae > Eriocheir > Eriocheir sinensis. Next base: position 10,235,409 of record NC_066569.1, read on the forward strand.
CTTCCATTATAGAGCCCCCTTCATTATAGAGCCCCCTTCATTATAGAGCCCCTTCATTATAGCTCCCATCCATTATAGATTCTCCTTCATTGCAGATTTCCCTTCATATTCCCCTTCACCATAGACCCCATCATGTTAGACCCTTTCATTATAGGGCCCCCTTCATTGTAAACCCATTCATTACAGACCCCTTCACTATAGACCCCTTCAATATAGAGACCCCTTCAATAGAGACCCCTTCACTATAGACCCCTTCAATATAGAGACCCCTTCAATATAGAGACCCCTTCACTATAGACCCCTTCACTATAGACCCCTTCATCATAGAGACCCCTTCAATATAGACCCCTTCAATATAGAGACCCCTTCAATAGAGACCCCTTCACTAGAGACCCCTTCACTATAGACCCCTTCAATAGAGACCCCTTCAATAGAGACCCCTTCATCATAGAGACCCCTTCACTATAGACCCCTTCAATATAGACACTACTGATTCATGTGATGGAGGTGTGTGTGTGTGTGTGTGTGTGTGTGTGTGTGTGTGTATATATATATATATATATTTGTTACCCATATATGTGTGTGTGTGTGTGTGTGTGTGTGTGTGTCAAGGAAGGAATTTTTTTATTTTATTTTTTTATTTATATTTATTTATCTTATTTGTTCCTTCACGTTTCTCTTTTTTTTAATATTGTCATCAGAATCAAGTTATTTATTTGGACCTTAAAAGACACGTATGAGTGTTATTGAGAGAGAGAGAGAGAGAGAGAGAGAGAGAGAGAATTTTATTGGCCAAAGAAGAGATGTTTTACTGTAACCAGGAGAGACAGAGAGAGAGATATTAATGGCCAAAGAAGAGATGTTTTACTGTAACCAGGAGAGACAGAGAGAGATATTAATGGCCAAAGAAGAGATGTACGCCATTCTGTTCATTGTTTATATTTTGTTCAGAAAGCGAGTGTGTTAGTGGGGAGTAGTTGTGTACAGCCGAGGACGAGACACTTCTGGCTGTTCTACGAGATGTGCAGTTAATAGTATCTATTAGTAATAATCAAGTTTTCTTGATAATAGTGCAAGGAAGGTAGCAATGAGTGTTGGAACATGTATTTAAGCGTATGTATGGAAGGAGAGCTTTTCTATTGTTTTAACTGAAGTTTCTCAAGGGAATGGCTGAGGAAGGGAGAGCTTTTGATAGTGTTGGAACTGACCTCAAGGGAATGTTCAAGGAAGGGAGAGCTTGTGATAGTGTTGGAACTGACCTCAAGGGAATGTTCAAGGAAGGGAGAGCTTGTGGTAGTGTTGGAACTGACCTCAAGGGAATGTTCAAGGAAGGGAGAGCTTGTGATAGTGTTGGAACTGACCTCAAGGGAATGTTCAAGGAAGGGAGAGCTTGTGGTAGTGTTGGAACTGACCTCAAGGGAATGTTCAAGGAAGGGAGAGCTTGTGGTAGTGTTGGAACTGACCTCAAGGGAATGTCTGAGGAAGGGAGAGCTTGTGGTAGTGTTGGAACTGACCTCAAGGGAATGTTCAAGGAAGGGAGAGCTTGTGGTAGTGTTGGAACTGACCTCAAGGGAATGTTCAAGGAAGGGAGAGCTTTTGGTAGTGTTGGAACTGACCTCAAGGGAATGGCCGAGGAAGGGAGAGCTCGTGGTAGTGTTGGAACTGACCTCAAGGGAATGTTCAAGGAAGGGAGAGCTTGTGGTAGTATTGGAACTGACCTCAAGGGAATGTTCAAGGAAGGGAGAGCTTGTGGTAGTGTTGGAACTGACCTCAAGGGAATGGCCGAGGAAGGGAGAGCTTGTGGTAGTGTTGGAACTGACCTCAAGGGAATGTTCAAGGAAGGGAGAGCTTGTGGTAGTGTTGGAACTGACCTCAAGGGAATGGCCGAGGAAGGGAGAGCTTGTGGTAGTGTTGGAACTGACCTCAAGGGAATGGCTGAGGAAGGGAGAGCTTGTGATACTTGTGGAACTGATGTCAAGGGAATGGCTGAGGAAGGGAAAGCTTGTGATACCGGTGGAACTGATTTCAAGGGAATGGCCGAGGAAGGGAGAGCTTGTGATACGGGCGAGTGTCTTCAAGTGTCGTGAGGAGGATCATTAACAAATTGCTAGTCTTGGGTGTTGCATGGTTGACTGAGGGAAGTGTACCCATGCAATTTTTGACCAGAGAATAATGCTTGGGTGAATTAGTGGACCGGCAACAGTGGAGGAGGCTCATATCCCGTCCAGCCCCACCATAGGGAATAAATGGATGTTAAACGATGATGATGATGATGATGATGATGTTAATGAGTTAGTGGTTGGTTAAGTGTAAGAAAAGAACAAACAGTAAAGAGTGTTTGCATCTGAGGAACTTCATACTAACTTTTCCCGTGAAGAAGAAATTGGATGCAAGATAACAAGGAGCGTAAGAGAGTATTGCAACCTGGACATAAGTGTGTATCTCTGTGTGTTGAAGTGTTATAAGTTATTTAAGCAGAACATGTTAAAAGTGTGTTTATGTAAGCAGTTCGTTGTCACGTTTACAAGACTGGTACATAGATAATTTGACCAGAGGCTGTGTTAATGTCAGGAGCACACACACACCTTCTGTTGACGAGATTGGGAGTGGTGTGTGTGTGTGCTAAGTTTGACCAAGTGTGTTTATGTCGGGAGTACACACCTTCATTTTGACGAGATTGGGATTGTTTTGAAAGGGCATCATTATAGGCAGCAAACAGTGAGGAAGGAGAGAATAGAAAGCATAGAGATGAGAAATAGTGCAATAGTGTGTTTGTGTGAAGACTTGAGTGTTAGAGGTAGACTTGGGTATTTTGAATAGGCATTGTTATAGGCAGCAAATGGTGAGGGAAAGGAGAATAGAAAGCATAGAGATGAGAAATAGTGCAATGGTGTGTGTGTGTGTGTGTGTGTGAAGACTTGAGTGTGTTAGAGGTAGACTTAGGTATTTTGAATAGACATTATTATAGGCAGCAAACTATTTAAGAGGGAGAGCATAGAAAGTAGAAAAAGATGAGAAATAGTGCAATAGTGTGTGTGTGTGTGTGTGTGTGTGTTTGAAGACTTGAGTGTGTTAGAGATAGACTTAGGTATTTTGAATAGACATTATTATAGGCAGCAAACTATTGAAGATGGAGAGCATAGAAAGGAGAAAAAGTGCAATAGAGTGGGCGGTGACTCAATCGTGTTATGTTATGTGATGGTGATAATGATTCAGGATATATTTACCAAGTTACCAAGGAAGTTTTACCTTATAGAGTTATCGACCGTACAGTAAAACAGAATATCGTGAAATCTCAATAATGCATCAGAGTGTGTGATGATTGATTCTTAGGGCCATATCATAAGACATTTCACTGCCCAAGAACACATATTTGACAAGGCTTTCGTATGAGTTGTGGGCATTTCCAGGAGTAGTTTTATGACCCTGGTGGTAGTGTGACCCTTCTTCTTTACCGTGAACCTAAGGAAACACTCATTAGAACGCAACTGACCCCCTCTTTGACCTTTAGAAATTGTTAATGTGAGAACCGAGAGTATCTTATATTACCAGCCTTAATGATTGGGTTATGTTGAGGGGTGTACTACTTAAGATTCATCCTGGTTTTGTCGAGTAGAGAGGCGGAATGAGTGTGTTATGAATCAGTTGTTACATACAGAGTTGCACGTGTAGAATTCAGGTTAATTACTCATAAGTCAACCGCACTCCCTGGTTACCTACTCGGACCTCAGCGCAGAGATCTGTTTTTATTTATTTATTTATTTATTTATTTATTTTTTCACTCGTGTATTTTGTAGCATAATGAAGATCTTGAAACTAATACATGCACATTGTTGTTGTTTTTTCGTGTTTTTGTTTTGTCTTGATTTCCTTTTTTTGTAGTCATTATGTGTGTGTGTGTGTGTGTGTGTGTGTGTGTGTGTGTGTGTGTGTGTTACTGAGTCTCTTCGTTTCCGTAAGATATATACTTTGTCAATTTCCCGTGTTAGATGTATTCCTGGGACTACATATTGTTACAGTTATACATACAAATGCAATATCAACATTTACATACATCCATACATCCATACACCCATATCTTTGTGTTCACTTATGAAACTGTAATACCGTTCCCCCCTCCCCCCTCTTCCTCGCCTCATTGTTAGGTGTTCTGAGGTGTTCATTTTGATTGTACTATGTTCCGTAAATGTTCCGTCACTCATTTAGGAGACAATAAAGGAGAGATAACTGATGAGGTGTGATTGTTATTGTGTGTCATTGTTATTGCTGTGGCCAGGAGTGTATTGAGGTCCATGTTCTTAACCCTGTAGCAGCGGGGATCATGGTTCTTAATGGTCCCTCCAAGCGAGAAAAATGAAAAAAAATCATCACTCACGCAAACCATTTCATAATATATATCAGCATTTGCGATCAGTTTGTGTATCATCTATTTTGGGGGGGTTATATCATGGCACAAATTTGGCCTGTCGCTGCTACACGGTAAAGCCACAAATTTGGCCCGTCGCTGCTACACGGTAAAGCCACAAATTTGGCCCGTCGCTGCTACACGGTAAAGCCACAAATTTGGCCGTTGCTACACGGTAAAGCCACAAATTTGGCCCGTCGCTGCTACACGGTAAAGCCACAAATTTGGCCCGTCGCTGCTACACGGTAAAGCCACAAATTTGGCCCGTCGCTGCTACACGGTAAAGCCACAAATTTGGCCCGTCGCTGCTACACGGTAAAGCCACAGATTTGGCCTGTCGCTGCTACACGGTAAAGCCACAAATTTGGCCTGTCGCTGCTACACGGTAAAGCCACAAATTTGGCCTGTCGCTGCTACACGGTAAAGCCACAGATTTGGCCCGTCGCTGCTACACGGTAAAGCCACAAATTTGGCCCGTCACTGCTACCGGGTTAAATGTATCAGGCTCCCATCACGCCTAGTTTCTAAGATCACAGAGAAGATTTAGCTGGTTTTCATGGGTGATTTTCCTGTTCAGGGTAGTTGAAATAGTAAGTAGTAGTAGTAGTTATAGTAATGCTGGTGGTGGGAAGAGTAGTAATAGTAGGAGAAATAGTAGTAGCAGTAGTAGTAGTAGTAATAGCAGTAGTAGTGATATTTAATAGTAGTTTCGTTCACACCCGCTTCCGCAGACATATATTTCCCAGCACCAACCGCAAACAACTCCACGACCCTTTCCCTGCCGTGCGCGCGGTGGCCACGTCCCGCAGCTGCCGGCCGTGTGCTGCGGGGTTCGGCGCGCGACGGAGAGGTGGCGAGCAGCGTACGACCATAATTTTACGCGTCTCGGGCACCCATTACGACCATTTCCCAAGGCCACAAAGAAGAAAAGTTTCGTTTAGTCGGCGCTTTTCACTTAATTAACGCATTGATTTAGTTAGTTACCTGCGTGTTTCTGTTCAGGTGGTTAATTAGTTTGTGTGTTTGTTTGTTTTCCCTGCGAGGTTCAGTCTCTTCACGTCAAACCAAAACGCATTCACAGGATCGTTCACCTCAGATTCAAGTCATATGCCGGAGAGAGAGAGACAGAAGGGGAAGGAATTATACGAGACGGGACACAACCCCCGATTAATACCTGGTACCCATTCACTCCCCACAGACAAGATTAACCAGTTTTCTTCTTTTTTTTCAAGGTGCAGAAGTGTAAAACTATCACGAGGCTCACAAAACACTCCATGGAAATCCCAATGACTTCTACCGAGAGGCTTTTCAAACAGGTTAACTGAGGGGTCGATACTTTTAATTAAGAATACGGGTTTCAGAACATCCTATATTATCCGGTACTTGGCTCATCACTATTGCAGCAACGTCAGTAATTAAATATATTAGCAAAGACTATAAATGAAGGCCGTTATCTGTGTGAGTGTGACAGTTTTGGGGCTAAAACTGAAATGTTATATGCAGAGTACGATAGTCTGGTAGCGTTGATTGCAGGGAGCGAGTGTAAAGAAATATGGATGTGAAATTAGTCACACAACAAGCTGCTTCGGAAATAGAGGGGAAAAAAAAGGAAATAGAGAAAGCAGATAAAAGTACGAAGTCAAAGATGATAGAAAACGATACATTATTTCTTTTATAGCCTAGTAGTTTCAATGTGGTGATTTTACTGGTGAGGATAATACATAACTACAACCATTGCATCTACTACTATACTACTAAAAATATATTACTACTTCTACTACTACTACTACTACTACTACTACTACAACTACTACTACTAGCCTACTACTACTACTACTACTACTACTAATAATAATAATAATAATAATAATAATAATAATAATAATGATTTTTCTACTACTACTACGACCACTAATTCTTCTTCTACTACTACTACTAATTCTTCTACTACTACTACTACTACTACCACTACTACTACTACTACTACTACTACTACTACTACCACCACTACTACTACTACTACTGCTACTTGATCAAACAGAATGCCATCACTTGGAAAAAGCATTATTAAGAAGAAGAGAAAAATAATATATATAACAAAAAAAAAAAAAAGCATAATCAAATGAGAATCTATAGAGAAAATGGGGAAGTAGAATCTCAACGGATGCTCGCCTGACAGTAAGCCACTAGACACGGAAGGGAGAGGGCGTATGTGCTTCCGTTCCGCCCGCCTCTTGTCTCACGTCACTCAAACACTTGGAACATTATCGGTTTATCTTTACCGGTGAACTAGACGGACTGAGGTGACGTAAAAGGGCGCTTAAGTAACATACGAGAGTGTCCATAGCGATTATATATGAGGCGATGAGTGAATAAGCTTCGTTTGCCGTCTCGAAACTGTTCACGAGGAGTTTCGAAGCTTGGAAATGATTCTGTGATTGTTAAAAAAGGAAGGATGAAATAGGAAAATACTCGTTACATACCTGAACAGATTGCACAGGTGACTTCATTAGTGTTGTGAGTTGAATATATTGAATTTGAGGTGAACGATCCTGTGAATGTTTGTGTGATTGTTAAAAGGAAAAATGAAACAGGAAAAAACTCATTACACACCTGGACAGATTGCACAGGTGACCTCATTAGTGGTGTGAGTTGAATATATTGAATTTGAGGTGAAGGATCCTGTGAATGCGTTTTGGTTTGACGTGAAGAGAGACTGAACCACGCAAGGAAAACAAACAAACAAATAAACAGACTAGCTAATTAACCACCTCAACAGAAACACACAGGTAACTCACTAAATCAATGCGTTAATTAAGTGAAAATACCTGAAAATTACCTTACATCACCTTTCCGAACCACACACAAACGCACGCACTCACACACACACTCTTGCCTACTTCTGACCTTTTTTAACCGACAAACTAACGCACTCAAAGATGACCGGGAGGAAAGTGCTCATCTTCGCGATAGTGACGCTGATAGTGGTGATAGTGAGGGGTGAGGTGGAGGAGGAGTCAAAGGAGATCATATATGGAGAGAAGAAGGGAGGAGTGGAGGAGGAAGAGGTGGAGGAAGAGGAGGAAGCAGAAGGGGGTGTGACAGAGGCCTGGATCATGCGGCGTCCATTCCACATTCCACCTCCACACCCACGCCCCTTCCACCCGCGCCCCCCCATCCACGCCTACCACAACCCCCTCCCGCCACGCCCACGCACTCCCATGCACCCACGCCCCCTCCCGCACCCCCCAGCTCGCCCCACCTGGCCCCGGGAGAAGTCAGCGGTACAGGTGGACGATGGAGGGGGTCACGGGTACTGGGGAGGTCAGAGGTCACGGGTGAGGTCAAGTCAAGGTTACCTGTCTAATGGATCGCTGACTGAGGCCCTGAACGTCTTGTGGACCAGCAGGTAAGAAAATTATTATTATTATTATTATTATTATTAAGAATATCATTATTATTAGTCCTACTACTGCTACTACTACTATTACTACTACTAGTGATGACAATGATGATATTTTTAATAATAATAATAATAATAATAATAATAATAATAATAATAATAATAATAAAAATAATAACAAAAAAAACACTAAGAAACAAACAAACAAGAGAAAAGCTATCTTATCTACTCGTCCCACCACAACCAGCTGGCGTACACACACACACACACGCACACACACACACACGCACACACACACACACACACACACACACACACACACACACACACACACACACACACACACACACGGGCGTCACACTCTGGTAACGGGAGGGAGTGACTTGGTGACGCCTCGGCTTAATTATACACCAGAGGCAGCCTTAGCTCTGAAGGGGGGCGGGGGAGGGGGCGAAGAGAGGGGGAGAGCGGGGGATGGGGGGGAGGGGGGAGGGTAATTAGAATATGCAAAGGTAGACTAATTCCGTTACTCGTTATGATGTTACTACTGCTACTACTACTACTACCACTACTACTACTACTACTACTACTACTACTACTACTACTACACCCAATCACCTGTAATAGTACGTCTCCCTCATCAAGGTGCTCAGGTCTCGGGTAACTGTACAGGTAAGGCAGGTGGGGAGGGGGGGGGAGGAAGGTAGGAGGAAGGGAGGGAAGGGGGAGAGAAGGGAGGGACAGGCGTGGAATGAAGGGCAACAGAGAGAGAGAGAGAGAGAGAGAGAGAGAGGTGATAAAGAAATGGAAGGAGGAAAGATAAAAGGGAAAGGAAGGAAGATAGGGAAAATAATGCCCCGTCATCATCATCATCATCATCAGGGCAAAAAGTGTTACAGAAAAGTAGTAACACGATAGAAGTTGCTGGGTCATTCTCTCTCTCTCTATCTCTATCTATCTATCTATCTATCTATCTATCTCTTTATGTATCTATCTTACACACACACACACACACACACACACACACACACACACACACACACACACACACACACACACACACAGAGAGAGAGAGAGAGAGTGTAAGTTAACATTATCAATTAGGAGGAAAAGAAGGAGGAGGAAGAGGAGGAGGAGGAGGAGGAGGTTCACATCTGTTATGCTCCTCTTCCCTCCCTTCGTTCTCCTTCTCTTCTCTCTTCTTCCCTTTTTCTCCTCATTTTTTCTCTTTCTCTTCCTCTCCTTCGCTACCTCTCCATCCCCTCCCTTCCTGCTCTCCTTCCTTCCCATTCTCTCTCCTCCATTTCTCTCTCTCTCTCTCTCTCTCTCTCTCTCTCTCTCTCTCTCTCTCTCTCTCTCTCTCTCTCTCTCTCTCTCTCTCTCTCTCTCTCTCTCTTCTCCTTTTCTCCTTTTTACAGAGAGAGAGAGAGAGAGTTCACCTGTAGGCCTGAACCCAAATTGTACCATATTGACTCAAAACCTTCATTTCACCTGGCCAGGGACACCGTATTCCCTCCTTCCTTCCTTCCTTCCTTCCTTCTTTCCTTCCTTCCTTCCTTCTTTCTCTCCTTTCTCGTTTTCCTTCCTTCCTTCGTTCCTTCCTTCTTTCTCTCCTTTCTCGTTTCCCTTCCTTCCTTCCTTCCTTCGTTCCTTCTTTCTCTCCTTTCTCGTTTTCCTTCCTTCATTCATTCATTCATTCTTTCTCTCCTTTCTCGTTTTCCTTCTTTCCTTCCTTCCTTCTTTCTTTCTCTCCTTTCTCGTTTTCCTTCCTTCCTTCCTTCATTTTCCTGCCCTCCTTCGTTTATTTTATTCCCTTCCTTTGATTCTTGTTTTTCTGTTTCTTTTTTTTTTCCTTCTTTCTTCCTTCCTTCCTTCTTTTCTACCTTCCCTTCTTCCTTCCTTTCGGTTTTTTATTTCTTCCGTCCTTTCTTCCTTCCATTTTTTCCATCTTTTTCTTTCTTTTTCTTTTTTCCTTCCTTCGTTCCTTCTTTCCTTCGTTCCTTCCTTCCTTCCTTCCTTCCTTCGTTCCTTTTCTTTTTATTCTTCCTCTCCTTATCTTCCTAACTTTCCCCATTCGTTCCTTTCTCTCCTTTCTTCCTATTTTCTTTCTTTTCTTATTTTCCATCTTCATCTCTCCTTCCTTCCTTCCTTCCTTTCCTTCCTTCCTGTCCTTCTCTTTTCTTTCTTTTCCTTTACCTAATTTTTCCTCCTTCCTTTCCCCCTTTCCTTCCTCTCCTTTCTTCGCCTTTCTTTTTCTCTCCCTCCTTTCGTCTTTACTTGTGTTTTTTGCTTTTTTTTATTTGTATCGTAATTTTCTTCTCTCTCTCTCTCTCTCTCTCTCTCTCTCTCTCTCTCTCTCTCTCTCTCTCTCTCTCTCTCTCTCTCTCTCTCTCTCTCTAATTAGAGACAGCAATTTCCTCCTAGACGGGAATTTTGATGAGAGAGAGAGAGAGAGAGAGAATTATTCCGAGCATCCCTTTTCCCTTTCCTTCCCCTTTTCCTCCTCCTCCTCCTCCTCTTCCTCCTCTTCCTTCTCCTCCTCCTCCTCCTCCTCCTACTACAACTACTACTACTCTTCCTCCTCCTCATTCTCTTCCTCCTCCTCCTCCTCCTCCTCCTCCTCCATAGATTCCTTCCTCTTCCTTTTCTGTTACGCTCCGTTTTCTATGAAGCTCAATAACGTTTTCTTTTCGGTCTATTTAAAGTCACTTATTATATCTTTATTTTCTTTCCTTTTTCTTTTTATTCAATTCTCTGTCTTTCTCTTGTTTTGCTTTTTTCCTTCTTTCTTTCCCTCTTTTTCCCTTCTTCATTCTCTTTCATTCTCGAGTTTTCCTCCTTTCTTTTTTTCTTTTCATTCTCCCTCTCTTTTTTTCTTCTTCCCTCCTTCCCTTCCTTCCTTTCTTCCTTTCTTCCTCTCTTTTTCTTCCTTCCCTCTTTCCTGCACTCTCTCCTTTTCTTCCTTCCTTCCTTTCCTCTTTCCTCCATTCTCTCCTTCCTTTCTTCCTTCCTTCCTTTCTCTTTTTCTTCCTTTACTCTTTCCTGCATTCTCTCCTTCCTTTCCTCTTTCCTGCATTCTCTCCTTCCTTTCTTCCTTCCTTCCTTTCTCTTTTCTTCCTTTCCTCTTTCCTGCACTCTCTCCTTCCTTCCTTCTTTCCTTTCCCTTTTTGTTCCTTCCCTCTTTCCTGCATTCTCTCCTTCCTTCCTTCCTTCCTTCTTCCCATCCTTCCATCGTTTCTTCCTTCCTCCCTTCCTTCCTCCCTCTCTCCCCTCTATAATTTTTTCCTTCCTTCTCTCTTCTTTCCTTCCTGCCTCTCTTTCTTTATTCCATCTATCCCTCCTTTCTCTCTCCTTCTCTCCCTCCTTCCTTCGTTCCTTCCTTCCTTTCTTCCTTCAACTTATCTCGCCTCCCTCCCTCCCTTCCCTCTCAACTTCCCTCCCCTCCCTCGTTTTTCCTTCCTTCTTTCCTTCCTCCCTCCCTTCCTTTCTCCCTTCCTTTCTTTCTTCTTTCCCTTCATTCATTCATTCTTTCTTTCATTCTTCGTTAAATTTCACTAAGTAGGTCACTGGGTGTTTGCTAATTTACAGTATACTGTTTTAGCGGACTGTGGTATAACGAAGTGCCAGATGTGTGTGTGTGTGTGTGTGTGTGTGTGTGTGTGTGTGTGTGTGTGTGTGTGTGTGTGTGTGTGTGTGTGTACAAGTGTTATGTGGCGTTTATTAAAATTTAGGAGCGTGCAACAGGTGGTACACACACACACACACACACACACACACAGTTACCATACACCGTTTTGTGACCACGTGGCGAGGCAGAGAGGGAGGCGGGGGCGGGAGGCGGAGCAGACGTCGTTTGTTTACATCCTTTCTTACGGGGTCACAATTCACTTACGGTAATTATCAACCCTAATCACCACTGCAGGGACGGAGGGCACGCACGCAACCACAACTACGGGACCAGCCACCACGACCACCACAACCAGAACCACCGGACCACTCAAAACAACCGGAACTACTATTATAACCAAGGCGACGACCATAAATACGACGGCTACGACTACCAGGACGAGGATCCGTATAATTACGTCTCCTACGACCACGAGAACTACGACCACAAGAGATACAATGTTTACGACGCCGCCAAGACCCGGAACACCCCATCCTCCAACCCATTCACCCCCTTCACCCCTCCATCCTCCCCCCCGTTCACCCCCTACAACCCCCCGCCTACCACCCCCACCCCTAACCCCTCCCGCCTCGCCCCCTATCCCCCCAGGGTCAATAATCCCCCCGTGGTAAACCCCCACGGGAATGTCAGGGTGGGTTCTGGGGTTGGGGGCATGGGAGTGGGGGGTGATGCAGTTAGGGGAGGGGTATCAAGTGGAGCGGTGCCCCCTCATACCCCTGTGGGACCCCTGGGAGTGCCCCCTCGCCACCCCCCGGTCCGGCCCCCTGTGGGAAGGTGAGTCAAGTTGTTGTTGCTATTGTTGTGAGAGAGAGAGAGAGAGAGAGAGAGAGAGAGAGAGAGAGAGAGAGAGAGAGAGAGAGAGAGAGAGAGAGAGAATCAGGGCCAAACACAATAAAAATCTACTCTTTTGTCCCACTAACCTCAATGTATCTCGTTTTTTTCCTTCTTCCCCATTTTTCATGTTTATGGCGTGGGTGTGTGGGAAGCAGGCAACCCCATCAGCCAGCGCCCCCCCGTGTCCAGCCCGTCGCCCCCCTCACCCCCTTGCACCCCCCTATAGCACCAGGTAAGTGTTGAGGAGGAGGAGGAGGAGGAGAAAATGAGATCCTTCCGTTTGTAAAGTCATTCCCTTGAGGTCAGTTCCAGCACCATATCAGTCAGGCCCAGCGTTGTCAAATTATCGTACACACCGTATTGCATTTTCGTAGTTTCTGACTGATATCTATAGCAAAACAAACAAACAAACATCAATAAATAACAGTTGTAACGTTAACTTTAATATTCTTTCCTTATTTGTGTAGGTACGAGAGTTTGAGGCTAAAAAATGATAAATATAATGTGGTGGATACGATAATCTGGCCCCGTTCCCTCTACACGAGTTTCCCGTGGGGCACTTTTGCGGGTCATTGGCTACATACATGACTTTATTTATCTCCCTCAGTACCAGTATATCGCAAGTAGGCCAAGAAAAGTTACTGTAGACGTTAGTTTTTGAGTTGGTAACACTGATGAAATGGGAGAAAAAAAATGTTACTGCAGACGTTAATTTTTGAGTTGGTAACGCTGATGCAATGGGAGAACAAAATAAAAAGTTACTGTAGACGTTAGTTTTTGAGTTGGTAACACTGATGCAATGGGAGAAAAAAAATTGCTGTAGACGTTAGTTTTTGAGTTGGTAACGCTGATGAAATGGGAGAAAAAAAATGTTACTGCAGACGTTAATTTTTGAGTTGGTAACACTAATGAAATGGGAGAACAAAAGAAAAAGTTACTGCAGACGTTAGTTTTTGAGTTGGTAACACTGATGAAATGGGAGAACAAAAAAAAAGTTGCTGTAGACGTTAGTTTTTGAGTTGGCAACACTGATGCAATGGGAGAACAAAAGAAAAAGTTACTGTAGACGTTAATTTTTGAGTTGGTAACACTGATGAAATGGGAGAAAAAAAAATGTTACTGTAGACGTTAGTTTTTAAGTTGGTAACACTGATGAAATGGGAGAAAAAAAAATGTTACTGTAGACGTTAGTTTTTAAGTTGGTAACACTGATGAAATGGGAGAAAAAAAAATGTTACTGCAGACGTTAGTTTTTGAGTTGGTAACACTGATGAAATGGGAGAAAAAAAATGTTACTGTAGACGTTAGTTTTTGAGTTGGTAACACTGATGCAATGGGAGAACAAAAAAAAGTTACTGTAGACGTTAGTTTTTGAGTTGGTAACACTGATGCAATGGGAGAACAAAAAAAAGTTACTGTAGACGTTAGTTTTTGAGTTGGTAACACTGATGCAATGGGAGAACAAAAAAAAGTTACTGTAGACGTTAATTTTTGAGTTGGTAACACTGATGCAATGGGAGAACAAAAGAAAAAGTTACTGTAGACGTTAGTTTTTGAGTTGGTAACACTGATGCAATGGGAGAACAAAAAAAAGTTACTGTAGACGTTAGTTTTTGAGTTGGTAACACTGATGCAATGGGAGAACAAAAAAAAGTTACTGTAGACGTTAATTTTTGAGTTGGTAACACTGATGCAATGGGAGAACAAAAAAAAGTTACTGTAGACGTTAGTTTTTGAGTTGGTAACACTGATGAAATGGGAGAAAAAAAAATGTTACTGTAGACGTTAATTTTTGAGTTGGTAACGCTGATGAAATGGGAGAAAAAAAATGTTACTGTAGACGTTAATTTTTGAGTTGGTAACGCTGATGCAATGGGAGAAAAAAAAAAAGTTGCTGTAGACGTTAGTTTTTGAGTTGGTAACACTGATGCAATGGGAGAACAAAAAAAATTGCTGTAGACGTTAGTTTTTGAGTTGGTAACGCTGATGAAATGGGAGAACAAAAAAAAAGTTGCTGTAGAGGTTAGTTTTTGAGTTGGTAACACTGATGAAATGGGAGAACAAAAAAAAAGTTGCTGTAGAGGTTAGTTTTTGAGTTGGTAACACTGATGAAATGGGAGAACAAAAAAAAAGTTGCTGTAGAGGTTAGTTTTTGAGTTGGTAACACTGATGCAATGGGAGAAAAAAAAGTGTTACTGTAGACGTTAGTTTTTGAGTTGGCAACACTGATGCAATGGGAGAACAAAAAAAAAGTTTGTAGACGTTAGTTTTTGAGTTGGTAACACTGATGAAATGGGAGAAAAAAAAAAGTTACTGTAGACGTTAGTTTTTGAGTTGGTAACACTGATGCAATGGGAGAACAAAAGAAAAAGTTACTGTAGACGTTAGTTTTTGAGTTGGTAACACTGATGAAATGGGAGAAAAAAAACGTTACTGTAGACGTTAGTTTTTGAGTTGGTAACGCTGATGCAATGGGAGAACAAAAGAAAAAGTTATTGTAGACGTTAGTTTTTGAGTTGGTAACACTGATGCAATGGGAGAACAAAAGAAAAAGTTACTGTAGACGTTAGTTTTTGAGTTGGTAACACTGATGAAATGGGAGAACAAAAAAAAAGTTACTGTAGACGTTAGTTTTTGAGTTGGTAACACTGATGAAATGGGAGAAAAAAAACGTTACTGTAGACGTTAGTTTTTGAGTTGGTAACGCTGATGCAATGGGAGAAGAAAAAAATGTTACTGTAGACGTTAGTTTTTGAGTTGGTAACACTGATGAAATGGGAGAAAAAAAACGTTACTGCAGACGTTAGTTTTTGAGTTGGTAACACTGATGCAATGGGAGAACATAAGAAAAAGTTACTGCAGACGTTAGTTTTTGAGTTGGTAACACTGATGCAATGGGAGAAAAAAAAATGTTACTGCAGACGTTAATTTTTGAGTTGGTAACACTGATGAAATGGGAGAAGAAAAAAAAGTTGCTGTAGACGTTAGTTTTTGAGTTGGCAACACTGATGAAATGGGAGAAAAAAAAAAAGTTACTGCAGACGTTAATTTTTGAGTTGGTAACACTGATGCAATGGGAGAAAAAAAATGTTACTGCAGACGTTAGTTTTTGAGTTGGTAACACTGACGAAATGGGAGAAAAAAAAATGTTACTGCAGACGTTAGTTTTTGAGTTGGTAACACTGATGAAATGGGAGATAAAAGGCAAAATATGAGAGGGTATGTCGATCAAGATGGCCATTTTTGCATCATGTTCAAAAGTTGCCTAAATCAATTCCCCGATGTCTCTTGGTGAGGGAGTGAGAGAATTTGAAAGAGATAAGAGATACCTGACTAATATATCCTTCTTTCCTCTTCCTCACTCTTCCTCTTCCTATCTTCCATCTCCTCTTTTTCCTCGTTTTGCTTCCCTTCTCTTCCTCTCACTGTCTTCCTCCTCATCTCTTCGCCAATTTCTTCTCTCCTCCTTTCTTTCCTCTTCTTCCTCTTCATCCTCTTTTTCGTATCCTTTTCTTTCTTCCTCCCTTTCCTGTCTTCCTCTTTATTTTCTCCTCCACCTCTCCACCTCTCCACCTCTCCACAGGTCACCACCACCCACACATCCGCCTTCACCCCGCGCCCCCTCGGCTCGGGCCCCCCCAGTACCCCGCCCCAGCCTACCCCAGAGCCCCGGCACCCCCCCCACCGTGGCAGCCCCCCCCAGCCCCCCTGCACCTCACCCCCCACGAGGCTGTGCAGCTCAACAGGATCCTCAGTGACCCCCTCTGGCGGCGACACTTTCTGGGGGCTGCTAACCGTGAGTAGGGGGGAAGGGGAGGGGGGGGAGGAGGGAAGGAGAAACAGGGAGAGGGGGAGGGGGAAGAGGGGAGAAGGAAGGAGGGAGTATAGTGAAGGAAAGGCAAGGAGAGGGAAGGGAAGAAGGAAGGAAGGGAAGTAGAGGACGGGTGATTAGAAGAGAGGAAGAGGGGAAGGGAAGGGAAGGGAATGGAGAAGCTGGTTAGAATTGAGGAAGGAGGAAGTGAAGAAGGAAGGGATGAGAAGGAACAGGGGAAGAATGAAGGGAAGGAAAGAAGGGAGGGAGGGAAGGAAGAAGCTGAGAGGAGGGAAGAAGGGAGGAAAGAGAAAAACAGAAAGGGATGAGGTGGAGGATGCTGGGAGGAATGGAAGGGAATAGAAGGGAAGGGAAAAAGAGAGGCTGGAAGAGATGAGGGAAAGGAAGAAGGTAGGAAGGAAGGAAGGTAGGGAAGAGGGATAGGGAAGGAGGGGTGAAGGAATGGAAAGGGAGGAGGGGAAGGTAGGAGAGGGATGCTGAGAGGAAGGATGAAAGGGAGGAGTAGGAGGAAGAAATGTGAGGGAGGGAAGGAAGGATGAGAGAGAGAGAGAGAGAGAGAGAGAGAGAGAGAGAGAGAGAGAGAGAGAGAGAGACCGACCTAACCTAACCTCACCTAACCTAATCTAACCCCAAACCTAACCTAACCTAACCTAACCCCAAACCTTACCTAACCTAACCTAACCCCAAACCTTACCTAACCTAACCTAACCCCAAACCTAACCTAACCTAACCTAACCTCACCTAACCTAACCCCAAACCTCACTACCCATTCCAGGAGCGGGTCTGGCTGACACGGGCACAGGAGACTCAACCCCAGTCATCACCCCCCTCTCCCACCTCCCCTCCGGCCCTTACGGTGGGGTTGGCGGGGGGTGGATGAACGGGGTTGGGGCGGCGGTGGGGGGCGTGGCGAACTCCCTCCCCTCCCTCGAGAAAGCCGTCACCACGATGTCCTTTATGGCTTTTGGGATCTTCATGGCGAACCTCCTCGTGCAAGCCTTAGCGAATGTGAGTATGGGGTATAGGAGCTGAGGTTGGAGAAGGGGGTTAGAGGGGGAAGTTGGGAGGGTGAGGAGACGGGGGAGGGGGTTAGGGAAAGGATGAGAAGGGTAAGAAGAAGGGAGAAGAAGTGGGGGAGGGCTTTATGGGGGGATATGAAGTGAGGGGAAGGAGAGGGGAGCTTGTGGGGTGGGGGTTGGGGTATTAGGGGGAAGCTGGGAGGGGTGAGGAGAGGGGGGGGGTTGGGAAAGGATGAGAAGGGTAAGGAGAAGGGAGAAGAAGTGGGGGGGGGTCTTTATGGGGGATATGAAGTGAGGGGAAGGAGAGGGGAGCTTGTGGGGAGGGGGCTGGGGGAAGGGGAAAGGATGGGGGAGGGGGGAGGAGAGGTATTGGAAGGGTGAAATGGAGGTTGTGTTGGGGGGGAGGTTGGGGGAAGGAGGGGTGAGGGGTGAGGGGAGGTATAGGAGGTGAAATGAAGGAGGTTGTGTTGGGGGGGAGGATGGGGGCCGGAGGGGTGAGGGGTGAGATGTGTGTGTGTGTGTGTGTGTGTGTGTGTTGTGTGTGTGTATGTGTGTGTGTGTGTGTGTGTGTGTGTTATTGTATTATCAATGCTTATCACATCTATATATGGATAATTTTAGTTTTTTTTTTCTTCTGCCACCTAATTAATGTATACTCTCTCTCTCTCTCTCTCTCTCTCTCTCTCTCTCTCTCTCTCTCTCTCTCTCTCTCTCAACAACTGGGGAGAGAAGACCACGCCGGGCCCCCCTCCCCCCTCTCCCTGGCCCTCTCCTCCCTCCCCCTGGACCTCCCCTTCATGACCCAGGAGGAGGAGGAGGTGGAGGGAAGGAGGAGGGAGGAGAAGTGGATGCGTCTGGAGGATCTGGAGGAAAGTGTGGATGCAATCAGTGACGTCTACCTGAGCTTCCACGATATCGCCAGGTGAGAGAGAGAGAGAGAGAGAGAGAGAGAGAGAGAGAGAGAGAGAGAGAGAGAGAGAGAGAGAGAGAGAGAGAGAGAGTTTTGTTTGTTTCATTTTTTTCATTCATTTTTTTCACTTTTTCTCTTTCTTTGTCTCTTTTCTCATTTCCTCTTTTTTCTTTCATTTTTCTTTCTTCCCATTTTCACTTCTTCCTTTCTTTCATATTTTCTCTCCTTTCCTTTCTTCGTTTCTTTCCTTTCCTTCTTTTGCTCTCTCCTTCCTTTTTTCCTTCTCTCCTTCCTTCCTTCCTTCCTTCCTTCCTTTCTTTTCTTCTTTCTTCCCTCCTTCATTCCTTCCTTCCTTCCTTCTCTTTTTCCTTCCTTCCCTTCTTCCTTCTTTCTTTCTTCTCTCCTTCCTTCCCTCTTTCCTTCCTTCCTTCCTTCTTTCTTTTCTTTCTTCCATCCCATTTTACTTTCTTCTTTCCTCCCTCCATTGCTTTCCTTCCTCCCTCCTTCCATCCCTTCCTTTCCTCCCTCCATCCATCCATCTTTACTCTCCCCTCCCCTCCTCCCTTTCCTCCCTCCCTCCCTCCCTCCCTTCCCTTCTCTCTCTCTCTCTCTCCATTTAATTCAACACTGAGTTTGTCGATTAATGAAATGGTAAAGATGGGAGGGAAGGGGGAGAAGGAAAGGGGGGAGGAGGGGAGGGGAAAGGGGGGAGGGGGAGGGGAAAAGGGGGGGTTCAAAGGTATATCTCCGGTCCAGTAATTAGCAACAATACACCTGGTTTTGAAGTATTAATTGGAGGAGGAGGAGGAGGAGGGGGGAAGGGGGAGGAGGAGGAGGAGGAGGAGGAGGAGATTATTCATAACAGTATAAAACCTCAAAGAGACACCATCAGAGAGAGAGAGAGAGAGAGAGAGAGAGAGAGAGAGATGTCTGTTGATATGTCTGTGTTAGCGGCTGAAGGAAGGAAGAATATTGGTCTGTTATTGTTCTTGTGGGAGGAGGAGGAGGAGGAGGAGGAGGAGGAGGAATGTTGGTTTTAAAGGTGGAGAGGGAAGTAGGTGGATCATTTTCTTCTTCTTCTACTACTACTACTACTACTACTACTACTACTACTACTACGACAATTACTACTACAACACACACACACACACACACACACACACACACACACACACACACACACACACACACACACACACACAATCATCCACTCACTCTTCACCCACAGTGGAGGATTGGCTGAGGTGATGGGTGCCCTGGGGGGTGTTGGCGGGGGAGGAGACGGAGGATGGGGAGGGGGAGGAGGGGTGCCAGCCTTTCCCCAGCGCCTCCCCCCGGGGTTGGATCTTCCCCCTGAGTGTGGGCGGCGTCTGCTCTGTGAGGTACACCGGAGGGCCGCCCCTGCGAACAGACACCGGCATGGCTATTCTTTGCTCCCCTTCTGGACGTAAGTATCAATGGTAGTAGTAGTAGTAGTAGTAGTAGTAGTAGTAGTAGTAACAAGACCCGAAATTGACCTCTCTTTTCCCCAGTCTTTACTTTTGTCTGTTATGGAAGCGGTGAGTAGCGGGCTTATTTTTCTCTCTGCTCTCTTTTTGTTGCCCTTGAGCTGCCTCCTTTGACTACTACTACTACTACTAAGATAATATACGGATTTTAAGTCACCCACCACGGCTTCCATACTAATGTTCCTGTAGTTGAAATCCGCCATTGTGCATACCTGTTTATTCCTGGTACCCACATGCCTGCTCAGGTAAGGAGGAGGGTCAGTTTCCCTTCCCTTCTTAAAAACGTCCACCCGATCTGATTCTGGATTGGCGTCTCCTCTCCTGCAGGGCTGCCGTGGGGTGGCTGCGGGGGGCGGGGGAGGCAGACGTCCCCGCCCTGCTGGAGGACATGAGGGCGGAGGTGGCGGGGCAGGCGGGGCGAGACTGCTCCGCCCTCTTCCCCTCCTGTCCCTCCTCCCTCCTCGACCCCGTGAGAGGACTACTGGAGGAGGAGGAAGAAGGAAGAGGAGGAAGAGTGTGGCTGTACGCGGTAAGTGTTCTGTTTTGTTTAAGAGGAGGAGGAGGAGGAGGAGGAGGAGAAGGAGGAGGAGGAGGAGCAGGAGGAGGAAGAAGAAGAGGAGAAGGAGCAGGAGGAGGAGGAAAAAGAAGAGCAGAAGGAGGAGGAGGAGGAGGAGCAGGAGGAGGAAGAAGAAGAGGAGAAGGAGGAGGAGGAGAAGGAGCAGGAGGAGGAGAAAGAAGAGCAGAAGGAGGAGGATGAGGAGGTATGACACAAGTGTTCTGTTTTGTGTGCTTAATGAAAACATGGAAACATAAAAGAGTAGGCAACGTGCAGTCTGCTGGCCCATAACGAGGCTGCCTTCATCGGCGGTGTAGGAGTGTGTGTCAGTGACCCGCGGGACAGACTAAAGCATGGGTTGTACGTACGGGCGTGGACGCTCACTGCACTCCTCACGCAGCTAAGTGACGGTAAAGACGATTCATGAAGGAGTTGATCGTTTTCACTCAACTATTTCTGCAGGAAGGTTAGTCCAGCGGCTGGTGACTTGTTAAGAAAATAATTCCTGCAGATGCTTTTGTTGCAGTGTCTTTACTGTCGTTATTTGAATTATTTGATTTATTGGGTTACTTAGAGTGCAAAAAACTTGGATTGGTCAACGGTACTGGACTTATTCCGTTATTTTAAGACATATCAAAACCTGCGTAGCCTTCCACTTCCAGCGTCAACACTCGCTTGAGTCGTTCTTCATAAGAGTCGAGTCCCAAACGATTGTATAATTTTCGTAACGCGTCGCTGCACTCTCCAGTAACTCAAATGTCATTCCTGTAATCAGAGGACCGGGACTGCACTGCATATTCCAGTTGAGGTCTCCCCAATGAGTCATGCTAAGCCAACACTTCTCCCGGCGTCTTACTCTCTAATTTTCTCGCTATGAACCCGAGCTTACTATTCGTTATTTTGCCGGCAGACTCCCAGTGCTTTGAGGGTTTCAGGTTATCGCTGGGAGTGTCCTTGATAACTGTTTCCCCCGTGTGACTTATAGAGGTTTCCCACGAATGGTGTATGTATGCTTGCTATTTCTGGACCCAAAGTGCGGGAGAGGGAGGAGGAGTGAGTTTGAGATAATTGATGAGGTTTCTTCCTCCTCTTCTTCTTCGCCCTCTTTCTCCTTCTCCCCCTTCCCCTACCCCCCCTCCTCCTCCACCATGCTCCACCCTTTCATCCTCCTCTTTATCCTCTCATCTCCATTCTTCTCCACCACCTCTTCTTTCATCCCCTCCTCCACCTCCTCCACCCCATCCTCTTGAAGTGATTGGCGCGTGGCTGCTGGCTGAGAATGGCAGGACCAACCCATCAGCTGCGAGAATGACGATTGAGTGACGTCACCGAGGGTATAAATAGGGGTCGATCTCCCCGCGCGTCACTTCTCCGTCAAACCCCGCGGTGAGAGGAGGGGTGAGGGGAGAGAGAGAGAGAGAGAGAGAGAGAGAGAGAGAGGGTGAGTGGGAGGAAAGGAGGGAAAGAAAGGTTAGAGAGAGACGGAGGAAAGGTTTAATGGAGGGAGGAAACATTATTATTATTATTATTATTATTATTATTGTGTGTGTGTGTGTGGGAATTGAATTGACTCGCACTGTGTGTGTGTGTGTGTGTGTGTGTGTGTGTGTGTGTGTGTGTGTGTGTGTGTGTGTGTGTGTGTGTGTGTGTGTGTGTGTGTGTGTGTGTGTTTGTCAAAGAGAAAAGGAGTAATATTAGATAGTTGGATTTATAGAGAGAGAGAGAGAGAGAGAGAGAAACAAACATACAGATTACGTAACAAACAGACGAACAAACAATTGTATATTTACCCAGTTTCTGGCATATCATCATTTTTAGTATTTTCATTGTTGTTGTTGTTGTTGTTGTTGTTGTTGTTGTTGTTGTTCTTCTTCTTTCTCATCATCAATATCTTCTTCTTTTTCTTTTTCTTCTTCTTCTTCTTCTTCTTCTTCTTCTTCTTCTTCTTCTTCTTCTTCTTCTCCTTATTATTATTATTATTATTATTATTATTATTATTATTATTATTATTATTATTATTATTATTATTATTATTATTATTATTATCATCATCATCATCATTTCTATCATTACCTGTTGGGCCACACCTTTCTGACCACCAATTAGCAGACCCTCACCTGGAAACACACCTGCCGCTCTAATTACCCTCCTGATTATTTACATATTTACTTGATGATTTAATATTTCATTTTAATTTTTATTGAGAGATTAAAAATGGATAATGAAAATGCCTAATGTTTTTTCTTCGTTACTAATTGCATACAGAGAGAGAGAGAGAATTTCATTTCGCTTAATGCTGGATACGTATTTTGCCCTCTCTCTCTCTCTCTCTCTCTCTCTCTCTCTCTCTCTCTCTCTCCTCTGATCATGACTTTATGAGAGAGAGAGAGAGAGAGAGAGAGAGAGAGAGAGAGAGAGAGAGAGAGATTAAATTACTCATCTTCATCACTGTCTTAGAAACAATAAAGGAACAGAAGCAAAGGAAGGAAGGAAGGGAGGGAGGGAGGGAGGGAGGAGGAAGGAAGGGAGGGAGGGAGGAGGAAGGGAGGGACGGAGACAAGAAGCAACAGGTGGAAGAGGAGGAGGAGGAGGAGGAGGTCCATAAACACCTCTTTTCTCTCTCTCTCTCTCTCTCTCTCTCTCTCTCTCTATGTAATAACCCTTCGTAAGCATACAACAAAGCCAACACTATGCTCGGGTTCATAGCGAGGAACTTCGAGTGTAAAACGCCAGACGTGATGCTATCCTTGTATAATTCCATGGTAAGACCGCACCTCGAGTATGCAGTACAGTTCTGGTCTCCTAATTACAGAAAGGACATTGATTTACTGGAAAGGATTCAACGACGCGCCACGAAAATGATACCAACCTTAAGGGCTCAACCGTACGAGGAACGACTCAAGCGACTCAATCTCTTTACATTGGAGAAAAGACGCCTACGAGGAGATATGATTCAAGTCTTCAAGTATCTAAAAAAATTCAATAACGTCGATTACTCCAATTTCTTTGAATTGCAAACCAACCTAAGAACTAGAAATAACGGTTTACCCATTCAGTCTAGTCGATGTAACACAGACATCGGAAGGAGTTTCTTTTCAAACCGAGTCATCCGTCACTGGAACAATCTTCCTTCAGAAGTAGTAAATGCGAATACTATCAACTCCTTCAAATATAGAATCGACCGTCACTTCGCTGCGTCGGGAGTAAACTGAATATTGAGTTGCTTTCATCTGCTCCTCAATATCGAGGCGCTTTCATCTGCTCCTCAATGTCGAGGTGCTTTCATCTGCTCCCCAGGCCCCAGGCTGTCGAGCAGATTAAATCACCAAAGCGGGCAACCTCGTAATGAGCCAATAGGCTTTCTGTTGCCTGCGTTTCCATGTTTCCATGTTTCCTCCTCGTCCTCCTCTTCCTCCTCCTCTTCCTCCTCCTCCTCCTCCTCCTCCTCCTCCTCCTCCTCATTCTTCCCACTTTCCAAACAAAACAAAAACTAAGAGAATGAAAAAAGAGAGGAAGAAGAAAATAAAGAGGAAAAAGAAGGAAAAAACGAAGGAGAGGGAAAAGGGAAATAAGAAAGATAAAGGAAATTAGGAAAAAAGAAAAGAAAACAAGATAATTATGAAGAGAAAATTAAATAAGCAATAAAAAGAAAAGATTGGAAGGAGAAAAGAAACAGGAAAGGAAAAAAACAGGAAAGGAAAAAAACAGGAAAGGGAAAAAACAGGAAAGGAAAAAAATATTGAAAAAGAAAAAGGAAAAGGAAAGAAAAGAATGGAAGGGAAAAGAAAAGGGAACAGAGGGAAAGGAAAAGCGAGAGGAAAGAAAGGAAAGAAAAGAAGGAAAACAAGGGGAAGGGAAGGGAAAAAACAGCAAAGGAAAGGACAGTGAAGGAAATAAAAAGAAAAGATTGAAAGGAGAAAAGGAAAAAAGAAAGGAAAAAAACAGGAAAAGGGAAGGAAAAAAGGAAAGAAAAGAAGGAAAGGAAAAAGTACCACAAAACAAAAGGAAAAAAAAATATAAAAAATCTTCAATGGAGAGAAAAAAAAAAATGTTGGGAGGAGGAGGAGAGGGAGAGAGGAGGGGGAGGGAGGAGGAAGAGGAAGAAGAGGAAGAAGAGGAGGAGGAGGAGGAAGAAGAGGGGGGGAGGAGGGGAGGTCTTCTATTATGGGAGTGTAATCAATTTATCAATACCGGTTCTCCTACGTCTGGCAGCGGCGGGTCGTGACATTATCGTACGCCTGGCATCGGAACGGGTGGAGGCATTATCGTTCGTCTGGCATCGCGGTGGTGATGTTGTCGTATGGTCGGGTAGGTGTTGTCGTACGGTCGGGTGGTGTTGTCGTACGGTCGGGTGGTGTTGTCGTACGGTCGGGGGGTGTTATCGTACGGTTGGGTGGTGGTGTCGTACGATCGGGTGGTGGTGTCGTACGCTCGGGTGGTGGTGTCGTACGGCTGGCAGGGGGGCGGGGGCGTGGGGGGGCGTGTCCTGGCGTCTACCTGGTCCACGCTGCCGCCGCCGGGCCCATAGTGTCGTACGGGGCTCGGCGCGGGAGTGTGTTCGGCGCCGGGGCTGGACGTGGCCGTGTTACCCCAAGCTCCGGGTGATTATACTGTATTGGTTCGCCCTTCGCTTCCTCTCGCCTCGTCCATGTTGACTTTTCCTTCCCTTTCCTTACTTTTTCTTATATTTTCCTTTCTCTTTTCCTTCCTTTATTTCCTTTTCTTTTTCCTTATTTTCTTTCCTCTTCTTTTTACTTTTTTTCGACTGGTTAATGTATATTTTTCCTTCCCTTTCCGTTGCTTTTCTTATATTTTCCTTACTCTTTTCCTTCCTTTATTTCCTTTTCTTTTTCCTTATTTTCTTTCCTCTTCTTTTTACTTTTTTTCGACTGGTTGATGTATATTTTTCCTTCCCTTTCCGTGGCTTTTTCTCATCTTTTCCTTTCTCTTTTCCTTCCTTTATTTCCTTTTCTTTTTCCTTATTTTCTTTCCTCTTCTTTTTACTTTTTTTCGCCTGGTTGATGTATATTTTTCCTTCCCTTTCCGTGGCTTTTTCTTATATTTTCCTTTATCTTTTCCTTCCTTTATTTCCTTTTCTTTTTCCTTATTTTCTTTCCTCTTCTTTTTACTTTTTTTCGCCTGGTTGATGTATATTTTTCCTTCCCTTTCCGTGGCTTTTTCTTATATTTTCCTTTCTCTTTTCCTTCCTTTATTTCCTTTTCTTTTTCCTTATTTTCTTTCCTCTTCTTTTTACTTTTTTTCGCCTGGTTGATGTATATTTTTCCTTCCCTTTCCGTGGCTTTTTCTTATCTTTTCCTTTCTCTTTTCCTTCCTTTCTTTTCTTTTTTCCTTATTTTCCTTCTGTTTCCTCTTCTTTTTCCTTTTTTTCGCCTGGTTCATGTTGACTTTTCCTTCCCTTTCCTTACGTTTTCTTATCTTTTCCTTCCTCTTTTCCTTTCTTCCTTTATTTCCTTTTCTTTTTCCTTATTTTCTTTCCTTCTTTTTACTTACATTCGCCTGGTTGATGTTGACTTTTCCTTCCCTTTCCTTACTTTTATCATCTTTTCCTTTCTCTTTTCCTTCCTTTCTTTTCTTTTCTTTTTCCTTTTCTTTCCTTCTTTTCCCCTTTTTTTCATCTGCTTCTTCCCTCTTCCTCTCTTTTCCTCTTTTTTTCCTTTCCCTTCCTTTCCTTTCCGTTTTCTTTCACCTCGGTTCTCTTTCCTTCCCTTCCCTTCCCTTCCCTTCCTTTCTCTTCTCTTTCCCCTTCTCCTTAGTGACGTTTGATGTGTTTTCTTTATTTTCACTCTCTTCCTCCCTCCTTCCTCCCTCTCTTCTTTTATTCCTCCCTCCTCCCTTCCTCCCTCTCTTCCCCCTTCCCTCCCTCTTCCATCTTCCAATTGTATTTCCTTAAACCTTATATTTGTCTGTTCTCTTTTTTTTTTAGATTTGAATGTTGCAAAGTTGTGTTATTCTGATATTTTTACCAAATTTTCAACTCCTTCCCTTCCCTGTCCATCCCTTCCCTTCCATCTCTTCCTCTATTTTCCTTTCCAGTGTTTTCAATCTCCTTTCCCTTTCTCTCCATTCTCTTCCCTTCTCTCCCCTTCCCCTCCCTTTCCCTTCCTTTTCTTTCCCTTTCCCTTCTATTCAATCTCCTTTCCCTTTCTCTCCCTTCTCTTCCCTTCCCCTCTCTTCCCCTCCTTTCCCTTCTTTTCAATTTTCTTTCCCTTCCTCTCCCTTCTCTTCCCTTCTCTCCCCTTCCCCTACCTTCCCTTCTTTTCAATCTCCTTTCCCTTCCTCTCCCTTCTCTCCCCTTCCCCTCCCTTCCCTTCCATTACTTTCCCTTTCCCTTCCTCTCCCTTCTCTCCCCTTCCCTTCCCTTCCCTCCCTTCAGTTTCTCATACATGTTACGTTCCCTTCAGTACCCTTCACTATATTAGAGCTACCCCTTTCATTATGTCACCAATCCGTTTTCTAGTAACTATTAACATGTTTAAATAGTTGATTATAGAAGTTGGAAGAAGGAAGGAAGGAAGGAAGGAAGGAGGGAAGAATGAAAAGAAGGAAGGAAGGAAGGAAGGTAGGTAGGAAGGAAAGAAGGAGGGAGGAAGAGGGAAGGAAAGAAGGAGAGGAAGGAGAGAAAAGCAAAAAACAATTATGAAAAGTTTAGTTATTTTTTAGGATAAGAGATGTGTGTGTGTGTGTGTGTGTGTGTGTGTGTGTGTGTGTGTGTGTGTGTGTGTGTTAAGATGTACACTAGCAGGATTTCGCTTTTCTCAATTCTTTTTTTTTTTCTCACAATAAAACAAAAAGACATAATCATAATCGTCTTTCCGTGGGAGATTCCTCAAGGTTAGGTGTTCTGTATCGTCTTCACCAGTTCGAATCCCCTTCCCAGATTGTCGTACTCAGCCGCTTATATTTCCCGACTTCTTACCCCTAAACTAACTTCTGGGCTCCAATAACGAAACACTTTTATAGTTATCGTTAAAAGAGTAAGACCCTGATGTTTCTTGGCAATAGTTAGGCGTCAGAAACCGGGAAATACTATGCTCTGAGTACGACAATCTGGCAACGGTGGTTCGAATCCCTCTTAAATTCCGCCGCAATGTTGCCTTTTTATCTTCTATGGATATTTTCATGCTGACTGCTCTTCTAAAATTAATAACTACATTCTCTGCTGCAAAGACTTTCTATTCTAGCTCATCCCTGTGCTGTCCAAATCCCTGATGCAAGAGTTAACCAGTATTTTCATTCTTTCATCCTAATGGTGTCCAAATCCCTGATGTAAGTGTGCAACAGCATCTTAATTTTTTCATCCTCATGCTGTCCAAATCTCTAGTGCAAGAGTTACCAGCATTTTCATTCTCTCATCCGTATGCTGTCGAACTCCCATATGCAAGAGTTAATCAGCATCTGTATCCTCTCATCCCTATGCTGTCCAGATCCCTGATGCAAGAGTTACCAGCATTTTCATTCTCTCATCCGTATGCTGTCGAACTCCCTTATGCAAGAGTTAATCAGCATCTGTATCCTCTCATCCCTATGCTGTCCAGATCCCTGATGCAAGAGTTACCAGCATTTTCATTCTCTCATCCGTATGCTGTCGAACTCCCTTATGCAAGAGTTAATCAGCATCTGTATTCTCTCATCCCTATGCTGTCCAGATCCCTGATGCAGCTTTTAACCAATATCCTCATTTGTTCACCCCTATGAAGTCCAAATCCCTTATACAAGGGTTAACCGGCATTTTTACTGTTTTATTCTTAGATGTCCAAATCCCATATGCAAGAGTACACAGTATTATCATTCTTTCATCCCTGTGCTGCCTGAATCTACAGTGCAAGAGTTTAAAAGCATCTTCCTTTCATCGTTATGTTATCCAAGAGTTAACCATCATCTTCACTCTTTCATCCCTGTGCTGACCATATCCCTATGCAAGAGTTACACCAGCATCTACATTCTTTCACCCTTATGCTGTCTACATCCCTTTTGCAAGAGTTAACCAACATCATCATTCATTCCACCCTACGTTGTCCAAATCTAAGGCAAGAATCAACCACCATACTCATTTTTTTTCATTCCTATGCTGTCCAAATCCCCAATGCATGAATTAACCAACGGGCTTTTTTTTTAATATTTTTCTTTACGCCCTTGAACTGTCTCCTTAGCTGTAAAAATAAAAAAATCTTCATTCTTTCATCCCTATGCTGTCCAAATCTCTACTGCAAGAATTACCAGTCTCTCCATTCTTTCATCCCTTTCACTGATAAACTCACAAACAGCCTTCATTCGTCTGTATCACCTCCTGCCAAAGACTTAATCGCTTTTTTACTTAAACTTTCAACTGTTGCTATATCTCACCTTTCCTTCCGTGTCAGTATAACGTAAGAAAGAAAAACAGTCTCAGAATATAAGGGTAGTGACCAAGCTTGCCACCAGTATTGTAGCGCCGATAGAAACGCGTGCACTGTCGATCGCGCCTTCCCAGACCAAGACCAAGAAGTTTGTTTGTTTACCTGTGGGGGCGGCGCGGCTCAGTCCTCCTCAGGCAGCCAAGGTAAGCTTTTTTTTTTTTTTTTTTTTGCGCTCTCTCTCTCTCTCTCTCTCTCTCTCTCTCTCTCTCTCTCTCTCTCTCTCTCTCTCTCTCTCTCTCTCTCTCTCTCTCTCTCTATCTATCTATCTATCTATCTGTCTGTCTGTCTGTCTGTCTGCCTATCTATCTATCTATCTATCTATCTATCTATCTATATCTGTCTGTCTGTCTGTCTATCTCATTTTCACACACACACACACACACACACACACACACACACACACACACACACACACACACACAAACGTCTTTCAAAAGCCTGCTGAGTGTGTCTGAATAGAAGGAAAAAGAGGGAGGGAGGGAGGGAGAGGGGGGGGGAGGAGGAGGGAAGGGGGGGAGGAGGAGGGAAAGAAGAGAGATGAAGGGAAGGACAGACAAACATACGTACACACACACGTTCTTTTTTTTCTTTTCTTTTATTTTATTTTATTTATTTTCTTCATTTTTCTTGTTTTTTTCTTTCTTTTCTTCATCATCGTCGTCATCATTTTTTTCTTGTCTTTTTTTTATTCTAAGGCATTTTTTTCATTATCATCATTTTCTTTATCTTAATTTCCTCCTCCTCCTCCTCCTCCTCCTCCTCCTCCTCCTCCTCCTCCTCTTCCTCCTCTCTATCCTCCTATAATTTTCTTTTTGTCTTCTTCTTTTTTTTTATTCCACGACATTTTTTCTTCTTCTTCAACGTCAATATATTTTCCCTAACCTCCTCCTCCTCCTCTTCCTCCTCTCTATCCTCTTATAATTTTCTTCTTCTTTGTCTTCTTTTAATCCACGACATTTTTTCTTCTTTTTCATCGTCAATCTTTTCCCTAACCTCCTCCTCCTCCTCCTCCTCCTCCTCCTCCTCCTCTTCCTCCTCTCTATCCTCTTATAATTTTCTTCTTCTTTGTCTTCTTTTTTATTCCACGACATTTTTTCTTCTTCTTCATCGTCAATATCTTTTCCTTAACCTCCTCCTCCTCCTCCTCCTCCTCCTCCTCCTCCTTCTCCTCTTACCTGTCTATCGCTCACCTCTCCTCTAGTTTCAATCACCTCACCTGTGAACTCTTACTTTCGCTTCCTCAGGTATGCAGGGGCCTAATTAACCTTCCCTTGAACACGTGAGTTTATACGTGTGTGTGTGTGTGTGTGTGTGTGTGTGTGTGTGTGTGTGTGTGTGTGTGTGTGTGTGTGTGTGTGTTTGGTTGCTTTGATGAGAGAGAGAGAGAGAAAGAGAGAGAGAGAGAGAGAGAGAGAGAGAGAGAGAGAGAGAGATGTACACAAAAGGGGATGCAATCAGACTTATAGACGCTCCCGCAAACACACACACACACACACACACACACACACACACACACACCTCTCTCTCTCTCTCTCTCTCTCTCTCTCTCTCTCTCTCTCTCTCTCTCTCTCTCTCTCTCTCTCTCTCTCTCTCTCTCTCTCTCTCTCTCTCTCTCTCCTTCTCTCCTCCTCCCTTCCTACCTTTCTATCCTCCCTCCTCCCCTGTCTCCCTATACCTCCCTTTCTTTTCCTTACTTTCCTTCCCTTTTTCCTTAAATAAAAGACTTTTCCCCTCCTCTTCCCTTTGTTTCCTCCCTTCCTTTCCCTTTTTTTTTACATTCGGCCTACAGTGCCGGTAGACTTTCTTGGTGCGGCCTTTGGTCGGCCCCAGCCTGCTATGGCGTAGGCAGGTGTTTTATAATGGCACCAATCTTGCCTGGCTCGTCCTGCCCCGCCGGGGCTCGTGTTTGATCTCTAGAGAGTTTCGTTAGAGTCTGGAGTGACAGGCGACCATCGGGACAGCATGTGGGTAGTCTTATGCCACAGTCACACTCCATGTACGAACCCGCAATCTGGAGGTGGCGGTAGGTCGTACACGGCCGTGCATGCGATTGTCACGTGTCTTCGCCCGCCGTGCGACCGAAAAGGTCGGCGGGAGGTTTTGGGTGCTGCACCAGAAACCTCCAGCCGACCTTCTCGGTCACTGCGGGTCGTAAAAAGGTTGCCGCCCGGTGGCCGAATGGACTGCGTCTGTACGGCAAGCGAACTGCCACCGGTGGCCGATATATAACCGGTAACTGGTGAACGGCGACCGGATGGCGAGGGGACGCTGTCCGGTTGCCGCTAATGTTCGCCGTCCATTGTGCGTCCATCATTGGCCGTGGTCGGCGTCCGGCCACCCGCCACACGGCGCGTTGTGCGGCGACCGGTGGTAGGCTAGACGGCTTACCGACGTACGACCTTATACGACCAGTCGTTACGGGAGATCACCGTCTTCATTGCGACAGGACGCATACCGGTCGCCGATCATGTCTCGATTACCGGTCGGCGCATGGTGCGCGTCTTGACCTGACTCCAAGTGTGACGCCAAGGTGTGAATCTTGCCGTGGCCGCCGTCCGGCCGCCCACCGGCAGCCGCTCCGTCGCACAACTGCTCACTCACCTACGCGG
>NC_066569.1:10271589-10276589 GCF_024679095.1 Eriocheir sinensis
TACCCAGAGCATTGTATTTGCAGGCTTTTGACGCCTAACTATTGCCAAGAGACATCAGGAATTAACCATTTAAACGATAACTATGGATGAATCTTGTTATTGGACCCGGGAGACTGTTTTTGCGTCGAAAGTTGGTAAGTATAAAGAGGCTGAGTACGACAATCTAGCACCGTTCCCTTTCCTCACCAGCGCGGTAAAAAATAATGCATGCTCAGATTTTAGGAGAAGCGGTCAGACGTGATCTACTCTTTTTAAAGCCGTACCGTTTTCTGCTTCCACCCGCCGCGCTGTCTATCACTCTCCCATTTATCTTCTTTTTTCTATAATTTTCTATCATTTTCTATAATAATGCATGCACAAATTTTAGCAGAATCGGTCAGACGTGATCTACTCTTTTTAAAGCCGTACCGTTTTCTGCTTCCACCCACCACACTGTCTATCACTCTCCCATTTATCTTCTTTTTCTATCATTTTCTATCATTTTCTATAATAATGCATGCACAGATTTTAGCAGAATCGGTCAGACGTGATCTACTCTTTTTAAAGCCGTGCCATTTTCTGTTTCCACCCGCCACACTGTCTATCACTCTCCCATTTATCTTCTTTTTCTATAATTTTCTATCATTTTCTATAATAATGCATGCTCAGATTTTAGGAGAAGCGGTCAGACGTGATCTACTCTTTTTAAAGCCGTGCCGTTTTCTGTTTCCACCCGCCACACTGTCTATCACTCTCCCATTTATCTTCTTTTTCTATCATTTTCTATCATTTTCTATAATAATGCATGCACAAATTTTAGGAGAATCGGTCAGACGTGATCTACTCTTTTTAAAGCCGTGCCGTTTTCTTCTTCCACTTCACCCTCCACGCTGTCTATCACTCTCCCATTTATCTTTTTTTCTTTTATCTTTCTACCTCATCTTCTTTCATCCCTTTTTCTCTTCTCTCTTTCCCTCTCTTTCTTCTCTTTTTTCCTGTTTTCATTCACTTCTTTCTCTTCCTTCTCCTTTTTTCATCTTCTTTATTTCTGGTTCACTTGTTCTTTCCTGCCTTTTTCCTCCTCTCTCTCTCTTCCTCTTCTTCCTCTTCCTTGTTTTCTCCGTCACCTCTTCCTCCTCCTTCTCTTCCTTCTCCTTTTTTCATCTTCTTTCTTTACATCTGGTTCACTTGTTCTTCCATCCCTTTTTCCTTCTCTCTCTCTCTCTCTCTCTCTCTCTCTCTCTCTCTCTCTCTCTCTCTCTCTCTCTCTCTCTCTCTCTCTCTCTCTCTCTCTCTCTCTCTCTCTCTCTCTCTCTCTCTCTCTCTCTCTCTCTCTCTCTCCTCCGTTTATTTTTTCTTCTTCCTTCTCTTCGTTCGTCTCTTCATTCTCTTCCTCTTTCTCCTCTTTCTTTATCTTTCTTTATCTTCCTCTTCACGTCTTTGTTTGTCACTTCTCCTTCCTCTTTCTCCTTCTCCTTTTTCTTCCTTCTTCTCGTTCACCTCTTCTTCCTTCTTCTCCTTCCCTTCCTTCTCCTCTTTTTCTATCTTCTTTCTTTTTTTCTTCTGCTTCATCTCATCTCTCATCTTATTTTCCCTCCTCCTTCTCCTCTTCTTCTTCTCCCTTGTTCTTCTCGTTCACCTCTTCCCTCTCACCTTACCTTACCTCACCTTACCTTACCTTACCTTACCTTACCTTACCTTACCTTACCTTACCTCACCTTACCTTACCTTACCTTACCTTACCTTATCTTATCTTACCTCACCTCACCTTCCTTTACCTTACCTTACCTAATCTTACCTTACCTTACCCTACCTTACCTTACCTTACCTTACCTTACCTTACCTTATCTCACCTTCCCTTCCTTTCCCCTCCCTTCCCTTCCCTTACCTCACCTCACCTTACCTAACCTTACCCCACCTCACCTTCCCTTCCCTTCCCTTACCTTACCTTACCTTATCTCACCTTCCCTTCCCTTCCCCTCCCTTCCCTTCCCTTCCCTTACCTCGCCTCACCTTACCTAACCTTACCCCACCTCACCTTCCCTTCCCTTCCCTTCCCTTACTTTACCTTACCTTACCTCACCTTCGCCTCGCCTCACCTTTCCTTACCGTACCTAACCTTACCTCACCTCCGCTCGCCTCACCTCACCTAACCTTACCTGGATTTTCTAAACTCCCCCCGCCTGGTTTTCCTTATCAGATATTCCTCCCGCACAGACACCATTACCGCTCATCTCCCTCCTCCCTCCTCCCCCTCCTCCTCCTCCTCCTCCTCCTCCTCCTCCTCCTCCTTCTCTTCCTCTTCCAATAAACCTTCGCCAGTCATCTTTCATTTCGTGCATATCCATATTTTCCTTCCGTTTTTCTTTTGCCTATCTCGAATTTTGCGAAAGGGAGAAGGAGGAGGAGGAGGAGGAGGAGGAGGAGGAGGAGGAAGAAAGGGACGAGAGATAATTAAAAAAAAGGAGAAGGAAGAGCAGAAGGAAAGATAGAATGAAAAGATGAAAGATAAAAATGGAGGAGGAAGAGAGAGGAGGAGGAGGAGGAGGAGGAGGAGAAATAACGGAGAGAGAGAGAGAGAGAGAGAGAGAGAGAGAGAGAAATTAAATACCCTCCAGTCACTCTTTTTAATCTACGTTTTTCCTTCACTTTTTTTTTCTTCCTTCCTCCTCCTCTTCCTCTTGTGCCTCTTTCCGTTTTCTATTTGTCCTCCGTTTCCCATTTTCTTTCCGTTCTCCATTTTCTGTTTTTCCTTCCCATTTTCCGTTTTTCCTTCCCATTTTCTGTTTTTCTTTCCCATTTTCTGTTTTTCCTTCCCATTTTCTGTTTTTCCTTCCCGTTTTCTGTTATTCCTTCCCATTTTCTGTTTTTCCTTCCCATTTTCTGTTTTTCCTTCCCATTTTCTGTTTTTCCTTCCCATTTTCTGTTTTTCCTTCCCATTTTCTGTTTTTCCTTCCCATTTTCTGTTTTTCCTTCCCATTTTCTGTTTTTCCTTCCCATTTTCTGTTTTTCCTTCCCATTTTCTGTTTTTCCTTCCCATTTTCTGTTTTTCCTTCCCATTTTCTGTTTTTCCTTCCCATTTTCTGTTTTTCCTTCCCATTTTCCGTTTTTCCTTCCCATTTTCTGTTTTTCCTTCCCATTTTCTGTTTTTCCTTCCCATTTTCTGTTTTTCCTTCCCATTTTCTGTTTTTCCTTCCCATTTTCTGTTTTTCCTTCCCATTTTATTGTTTTACTTCCCATTTTATTTTTTTCCTTCCCATTTTCCATTTTTCCTTCCCATTTTCTGTTTTTCCTTCCCATTTTCTGTTTTTCCTTCCCATTTTCTGTTTTTCCTTTCCATTTTCTGTTTTTCCTTCCCATTTTCTGTTTTTCCTTCCCATTTTCTGTTTTTCCTTCCCATTTTCTGTTTTTCCTTTCCATTTTCTGTTTCCCATCTTCTTCTTCTCCTTTTTCTTTGCTCCTTTTATTCCATTTTCTATTTTGTCTTCCTTGCCCCGTGGTTGTTACGATTTGGAAGGAAGAGAAAGAGGAAGAAGGAAAATTAGATTAAAAGGAGGAAGGAGGAACGAAACGAGGAGGAGGAGGAGGAGGAGGAGGAGGAGGAGGAGGAGGAGGAGGAGGAGGGACGAAGGGAAGAACGAATCCGAAATCAGAGGAGAGGAGGAGGAGAAGAAGGGGAGGAAGAGGAGGAGGAGGAGGAGGAGGAGGAGGAGGAGGAGGACGGACGAAGGGAAGAACGAATCCGAAATCAGAGGAGAGGAGGAGAAGAGGAGGAGGAGAAGAAGGGGAGGAAGAGGAGGAGGAGAAGAAGGGGAGGAAGAGGAGGAGAAGGAGGAGGAGGAGAAGTATTGGGAAAACGCGAGGGTCAGGTGGAGGAGTATTATCCAATCAGAGAGAGAGAGAGAGAGAGAGAGAGAGAGAGAGAGAGAGAGAACAATTGATCCACTATTTTTTCTCTTCTTAAATTATCAAAACTTTCTCCTCCTCCACCTCCTCCTCCTCCTCCTCTTCCTCCTCCTCCTCCTCCTCCTCCTCCTCCTCCTCCTCCTCCTCCTCCTGATCTACCTTCCATTACCTCCATTTACCTCCTCCTTCCCTCCCTTCCTCCTCCTCCTCCTCCTCTCTTTTTTCTCCATCTCTACCACACCTCCTCCTCCTCCTCCTCCTCCTCCTCCTCCTCCTCCTCCCATTAGCTTACACACGACTCCTGCCTTACCCAATGATGGCTCTCTCTCTCTCTCTCTCTCTCTCTCTCTCTCTCTCTCTCTCTCTCTCTCTCTCTCTCTCTCTCTCTCTCTCTCTCTCTCTCTCTCTCTCCGATCGGAAAAACGGAATCTGACCTATTTGCTTGTGAGTGGTTACCTCCTCCTCCTCCTTCTCCTCCTCCTCCTCTTCCTCTTCCTCTTCCTCTTCTTCCTCTTCCTCCTCTTCTTCTTTCTGTTCTTATCCTTCTTCTATTTATCGTTCTTGTTTTCTACCACCTTTTAATCATCATCATCATCATCATCATCATTATCATCATCATCTTCTTCTTCTTCTTCTTCTTCTTCTTCTTCTTCTTCTTCTTCTTCTTCTTCTTCTTCTTCTTCTTCTTCTTCTTCTTCTTCTTCTTCTTCTTCTTCTTCTTCTTCTTCTTCTTCTTCTTCTTCTTCTTCTTCTTCTTCTTCTTCTTCTTCTTCTTCTTTATCACGTTGTGCTTCTTGCCTTTGTTCTTCTTCTCTTCCTTCCTTATCCTCCTCCTCGTTATCAATATCCTCTCCTAATCCTCCTCCTCTTCTCCCTCTTCCTCTTCCTCTCTTCCGCTTTCTCCTCCTCCTGCTCCTCTTTCTTGTCTGTGTCTGTCTCTTTGTTTCTGTCTGTCCGCTTGTCTGTTTCCTTCCTTCCTTTTCTTCGTATCAGTCTATTCACCTCTCTGTTTGTCTATCTCTTTGTTAGTTAATCCATCTATCTCTGTTTGTCTGTGTCTGTTATAATATTTGCTTGTCTGTTTCTTTCCTTTTTTTGTCTCTCTCTCTCTGTCT